>NW_024608595.1:0-69291 GCF_018296145.1 Oncorhynchus tshawytscha | reverse complement strand
TGTTTATATCTGAACCTCTGTCTGATAGATGTTTATACCTGAATCACAGCCTCTGATATGATGTTTATATCTGAACCTACAGCCTCTGCCTGATAAATGTTTATATATGAACCTCTGTCTGATAGATGTTTATGTCTGATCCTACAGCCTCTGTCTGATAGATGTTTATATCTGAAACCTACAGCCTCTGCCTGATAGATGTTTATGTCTGAACCTCTGTCTGATGGATGTTTATGTCTGTACCTACAGCCTCTGTCTGATAGATGTTTATGTCTGAACCTCTCTGCTTGATAGATGTTTATGTCTGAACCTACAGCCCCTGCACACACACATGATCTCATCAAAGTACTGCTCCACAACCATGCTGCAGACAAACACACACACACACACACACACACACACACACACACACACACACACACACACACACACACACACACACACACACCCATCTACCAGTGGAGGTGACAGACTTGCTGTGGTCCCATTTTGCACCCAGCTCCTTGTCTCATTGGTGCGTCTGGAGAAAGAAAAAGCAGCTGCACGTGTTTTCTCTCTCTGGTATTTTCTTTTGATGGAAGAAGGGGGGAAGAAACAAACAAACTCTCTGCCACCCCACCTTTCCCTCTTGTAGTGGGCTGAAAGGAGACGTGGTGTTTAATGTTGAGAGGACTGTGTGAGAACTGACGGAAAAACACCGACAGACAGACTGACTGCCTGACAGACAGACGGCCCTCTGTTTGTTGTTGTTGTGTAGGTCAGGTGTGACGTCCATTACATGTCAGACCTGTCGTAGATACACCAGACACCCATACACAAACACCTGTGGGCCTCACATGACTTCCCAGACTGCCAGTCTGGAGTCTGCAATGGGCATATACACTTCACAGGTGTGACTGTGGTCAACATCCAGCATGTGGCACAGCGGCTGTGAAGAGACACTCCAGCACCACCTTGAATGCAGCTGTGGTCAAAGCTGAGGTACTTCAAGGAATGTTGTTATTTCTATCTTATACCAAGTCATTAACACCAAGTACTGGAGGATGAAAGCCTGTTGGATATCAGGTGAGCTGCCACTGTCAACTCTTCATTTGTTGTTGAAGACAATACATCGAGTTATTCACTTGGTAGGTGACGCACCCGGAAGTAACGTGGTAAAGAAGAGAGGTCACTTTGCTTCTGTTTGTATAATGTTTTGATTCAGCAACACTGCTGATAATTATGGAAGCAACCAAAGCAGGTATTGTATAGACAATATGTTGCGTATCATTTTCCTATGTCGCTTTTACGGCATCGGTATAGTTATAAAGCATCTGTAGAAAAGTGTGTGGTCATACGCACATCTTTAAAAACACAACGTTAGGTTCTGGGCTAACAACGTCTAGTGAACAACAAGAAGGCCCCGCCGCACAACTGTCAAAGCTCCCAATTCACCGACAACGTTTCCATCCCGACCCGGATCTTCGTCAGTAAAGCGGTGGATTGGGAGTTTTAACGGTGTGCGGCGGGGCCTTCTTGTTGTTATCATGGTAAGCAAGTGTCGTAGCCGATTCAACTTGAACTTATAACTGAGTTTTATTTCATCTACAAGTCACGTAGCTGTCATTTTGTTTTAGCTATTATACTTCTAATCTTCGACGTTCATTGTTTACGTCCTCAGAAACGACTGGGTGAGCTAGATGTTGTTAACTAGCTGTTTAGCTAGTTAGTTTGATGGATATGCTAGCCCTGGCACAGCAGGGTAGCTATGACTTGTGTGTGTGTGTGTGTGTGTGTGTGTGTGTGTGTGTGTGTTATTGGGTTGTGTTTCAGAGGAGCCTTTCCTGAGGCATGTGGAGACTGATGTACTCATCCCCAAGATGATGAGGGAGAAAGCCAAGGAGCTCTGTGCTGAAAAGGTTACAGGTGAATATCTGAGATTTAATAAAATCTTGTGTTCGCTAACCTGAACAAATGCTTAGGCTTTAGGTCAGCGGGCTTACAGTCTTGTGGCACCCATGGGCTGGAACCCAGGCTATATGGGCTGGAACCCAGGCTATATGGGCTGGAACCCAGGCTATATGGGCTGGAACCCAAGATGGTCACAGAGATACAGTTGAAGTCAGAAGTTTGCATACACCTTAGACAAATGCATTTAAACTCAGTTTTTCATAATCCCTGACATTTTAATCCAAGTAAACATGTCCTGTTTAAGGTCAGTTAGGATCACCACTTTATTTTAAGAATGTGAAAAGTCAGAATAATATTCGAGAGAATGATTTATTTCAGCTTTTATTTCTTTCATCACATTCCCAGTGGGTCAGAAGTTTACATACACTCAATTAGTATTTGGTAGCATTGCCTTTACATTGTTTAACTTGGGTCAAATGTTTCGGGAAGCCTTCCACAAGCTTCACACAATAAATTGGGTGAATTTTTGCCCATTCCTCGTGACAGAGCTGATGTAACTGAGTCAGGTTTGTAGGCCTCCTTGCTTGCACACGCTTTTTCAGTTCTGCCCACACATTTTCTATAGGATTGAGGTCAGGGCTTTGTGATGGCCACTCCAATACCTTGACTTTGTTGTCCTTAAGCCATTTTGCCACAACTTTGGAAGTATGCTTGGGGTCAATGTCCATCTGGAAGACCCATTTGCGACCAAGCTTTAACTTCCTGACTGATGTCTTGAGATGTTGCTTCAATATATCCACATAATTTTCCTCCCTCATGATGCCATGTATTTTGTGAAGTGCACCAGTCCCTAATGCAGCACAGAACCCCACAACATGATGCTGCCACCCCGTGCTTCACGGTTGAGATGGTGTTCCTTGGCTTGCAAGCCACCCCTTTTTCCTCCAATCATAACGATGGTCATTAAGGCCAAACAGTTCTATTTTTGTTTCATCAGACCAGAGGACATTTCTCCAAAAAGTACAATCTTTGTCCCCATGTGCAGTTGCAAACCGTAGTCTGGCTATTTTATGGCTGTTTTGGAGCAGTGCCATCTTCCTTGCTGAGCGGCCTTTCAGGTTATGTCGATATAGGACTCGTTTTACTGTGGATATAGATACTTTTGTACCTGTTTCCTCCAGCATCTTCACAAGGTCCTTTGCTGTTGTTCTGGGATTGATTTGCACTTTTCACACAAAGTACGTTCATCTCTAGGAGACAGAACACGTCTCCTTCCTGAGCGGTATGACGGCTGTGTGGTCCCATGGTGTTTATACTTGCGTACTATTGTTTGTACAGATGAACGTGGTACCTTCAGGCGTCTGGAAATTGCTCCCAAGGATGAACCAGACTTGTGGAGGTCTAAACATTTTTTTCTGGGGTCTTGGCTGATTTCTTCAGATTTTCCCATGATGTTAAGCAGAGGCACTGAGTTTGAAGGTAGGCCTTGAAATACATCCACAGGTACACCTCCAATTGACCCAAATGTTGTCAATTAGCCTATCAGAAGCTTCTAAAGCTATGACATAATTTTCTGGAATTTTCCAAGCTGTTTAAAGGCAAGGTCAACTTTGTGTATGTAAACTGCTGACCCACTGGAATTGTGATACAGTGAAGTAGATGTCCTAACCGACTTGCCAAAACTATAGTTTGTTAACAAGAAACTTGTGGAGTGGTTGAAAAACGAGGTTTAATGACTCCAACCTAAGTGTTTGTAAACTTCTGACTTCAACTGTATATCCAAAGTTCACCTCCCGCTGTTTACACACATTGTCGGGTTGCTGAGGTCTCTACCTTCCCAGTTACAAGCTCAAGTAAAGGCCCTATTAATGCCCTGAGCCATGACAGAGTATTAATGGATACCTCCCCTGTTGCGTTCATCTGGCTGTCATGCCCGGTCTGAAAACCAGTCAGAAGTAGATGACCTGATAAAGGGGAAAAAAAGACAGTCAAGTCATTTTCTATCTCGACCAAACCTGATATGGTGGTTTAAATATGAATATTCCTCTTGATACACTTCCTCTTTTCTGTCCCCAACGCCTTTTTTAAAATAGCAGTGTTAATGGTACCTTTTATTATAAGGAGTAGAGGCTGCTGATCTGATTGTGTTATAGCTCGACACGTCGGCCTAACAGAAACGTGTTCTCCTTTTTTACAGGAAGATAGTTAAATGTTTTTTGTTAACATCTCTAAATTCACTTTATGCTGCTGGCATGAACACGGTTATTTATTTTTAACCTTACGGAGTCTCGGGGTCACTGCTGTTATGTTGCTGCAGGGCATTTCCACGGCAACGGAGAGATGCTGGAGACTCCGATTTTTTTTTTTTCACTTTAAAAAAATGTATGCCAAACAAAAAAAACAATGATTGCAAAAGTTAAACAAACCATTACAACTCGATGCATAAAACTACTTTTAACAATTTCCACCATTTTTTTTTTCTTCACAAAAACACATTTTTCTTGAAGAACAGTACATGGCACCAGCAGCACAAACCGTCAGTCTGTTACCAAAATGTACATCTGCACTGTTCAAGTAAATTAATTAATCAATTAAGTGTTTTTTTTGTTGTTGTAAAACTATTATTTTGAAAATCGTTAAAAGTAATTGTGCGTAGAGTTGTATTGTTTTGTTTTTTTAAAAGTTAGCAATCATTGTTTTTTTGTTTGGCGTCCATTTTAAAAGTGAAAACGTCTCTGCATCATTCTGTTACTGTGGGATTGCCCAACAGCAACTCTTGGTGCTGCATAGGTGCTTCGATTGTGGTTAGGCCTAAAGTCTGTCCTCTTCATCCTCTGAGGCGGCACGCCTGCTGCTGCTCGCCCAGAGAGACACAGCCCTCGAGGTGACAGGGCTGTGGAAATCCCCTTCTGGTCTCCTCTCTGCCCCCTCCTTTTCACACCTCCGCCCCAGCTGCTGTATTGCCTGCATACTACTCTATTTGTATTACTGATGCCTGCAGTGGCTGTTTGCTCTGGTTCTGCTCTGGTTCTGACCTGGTTCTGACACGTGTGTCCTTACTCCTCAGTACTGCACTGATTAGATCAGCTACTTCAGAACAGTCAAACGTGTCCTCAGTACTGCACTGATTAGGTCAGCTACTTCAGAACAGTCACACGTGTCCTCAGTACTGCACTGATTAGATCAGCTACTTCAGAACAGTCACACGTGTCCTTACTCCTCCGTACTGCACTGATTAGATCAGCTACTTCAGAACAGTCAGCTCTCCGTATCTCATCACATACAGTGGGGTGAACAAGTATTTGATACACTGCCGATTTTTTGCAGGTTTTCCTACTTACAAAGCATGTAGAGGTCTGTCATTTTTATCGTAGGTACACTTCAACTGTGAGACACGGAATCTAAAACAGAGTAGGAATGGGAGAAGGTCAGGTGGTCTGATGAGACAAAAATAGAGCTTTTTGGTCTAAACTCCACTCGCCGTGTTTGGAGGAAGAAGAAGGATGAGTACAACCCCAAGAACACCATCCCAACCTTGAAGCATGGAGGTGGAAACATCATTCTTTGGGGATGCTTTTCTGCAAAGGGGACAGGAGGGACGGGTTTCTCCACGGAAACATCGCGCCGACAGAAACAAACATCTTTCTGGTAAGAAGAGGGGCGGGGCGTATGTCTTATGGCCACGACTGCACCGTATTGAGGGGAGGATGGATGGGGCCATGTATCGCGAGATCTTGGCCAACAACCTCCTTCCCTCAGTAAGAGCATTGAAGATGGGTTGTGGCTGGGTCTTCCAGCATGACAACGACCCGAAACACACAGCCAGGGCAACTAAGGAGTGGCTCCGTAAGAAGCATCTCAAGGTCCTGGAGTGGCCTATAGCCAGTCTCCAGAACTGAACCCAATAGAAAATCTTTGGAGGGAGCTGAAAGTCCGTATTGACCAGTGACAGCCCCAGAAACCTGAAGGATCTGGAGAAGGTCTGTATGGAGGAGGGGGCCAAAATCCCTGCTGCAGTGTGTGCAAACCTGGTCAAGAACTACAGGAAACGTATGATCTCTGTAATTGCAAACAAAGGTTTCTGTACCAAATATTAAGTTCTGCTTTTCTGATATATCAAATACTTATGTCATGCAATAAAATGCTAATTAATTACTTAAAAATCGTGTGATTTCTCTGGACAGAGGAATACCTATGTGAGAATGCTGTTCATCGACTACAGCTCGGCATGGACCCTGGGTCTCCCCCGCCTGTGCAACTGGGTACTGGACTTCCTGACGGCCGCCCCCAGGTGGTGAGGGTAGGCAACAACATCTCCTCCCCGCGGATCCTCAACACTGGGGCCCCACAAGGGTCGTTCTGAGCCCTCTCCTGTATATTTGTTTTCGATTCCGTGTCTCACAGTTGAAGTGTACCTATGATAAAAATTGCAGACCTCTACATGCTTTGTAAGTAGGAAACACTGCCGATTTTGCAGGTTATCAAATACTTGTTCACCCCACTGTAGATGATTATGTAGAGGTGATTGATGTCAGTTTTGTCTGGGGACTTGGATTAGGAGATTATAATTTTAGTGGAGGGGGGGGGGGTTGTGATAATCCCTCACTACTTCATACCTCCTCCTCCCGAAGTCCCCTTCCTCTCACTACCACGGAGTCTCTAGTGGAGATCACTGGATAATGTGTACGTCCCACGTGGTACCCTATTCCCTAATGGGCCCTGGTCAAAAAAAGTGCACTATATAGGGAATAGGGTGTCAGTTGGGAGGCTACCTCTGAGATCACTGTCAATATGGTCCTTTCTGTCACTGTGTTGCGTGACTGCTGATGTGTGATGGGATACCCCCAGTACAGTCCTCTGAGATCACAGTCACTGTGTTGCGTGACTGCTGATGTGTGATGGGGTACCCCCAATACAGTCCTCTGAGATCACAGTCACTGTGTTGGGTGACTGCTGATGTGTGATGGGATACCCCCCAGTACAGTCCTCTGTGTTTCTGTTCTGCTGATTTACATTAGTCACACTGTTCTGCCTCGTCAAATTGCTTCTGCAGGTTTTCCTGCGTTGGGATGAAAGCAAGTCGTGGTGATAATCACGCTGATCAGAACAGGGAGATTATTATGATGGGTTTGCATCCCAAATGCTACCCTATTCTCTATACAGTGTACTGCTGTTGAGCAGGGCTCTGGTCTAAAAGGTTGTGCACTTCGTAGGGGTTAGGATACATTGTCATTTTGGGATGCGTTCCATTGTTGTTTATGAGACGCTGGAGACGGTGGGGGTGGGGGGGGGACGAGGCTAATTAAAGTCTGGCTAACAGCACGAAGAGACGAGGACCCTTCAGCACCTCTTTAACACCACCAACACAATGGCACCTTTTCATCCACAACACCTTGATATCCGTTAGAAAGGATTGACAGGGAATATCTCTGTAGTCTAACTCAGTTAGGCCTAATGGCCAACTCCATCTCTGTATGATTCACTTTGCACTCAGCTGTTTGTCAGGGTCTCAACTGCTTTTTGGCAAACATCGTGTATTTTTTTATAAAATGGTTAGAAAAGGAGAGTCTTTGTTAAGTTGAACATCTCAGCCCTAAATGTGTCTTCTACGGTCAAACTAAAAGAGACACACTGAGTTCTGTACGTCATTCAGAGTAACTATAGACCTCGTTGGTTTACAGAGTTCTATACGTCATTCAGAGTAACTATAGACCTGGTTGGTTTACAGAGTTCTGTATGTCATTCAGCGTAACTATAGACCTGGTTGGTTTACAGAGTTCTGTACATCATTCAGAGTAAATATAGACCTGGTTGGTTTACAGAGTTCTATACGTCATTCAGAGTAACTATAGACCTGGTTGGTTTACAGAGTTCTGTACGTTATTTAGAGTCAATATAGACCTCGTTGGTTTCATTTCCTCTTTCTTCCGGTTATTAAACAACTACTTGACCGATGTCGGTTCAATTACTTGAATTCCATTTCGTTAGTTTTTTTTGGGAGCCCAAATAATTCATGAAAGAAATCAGACTAAAGACCGTACAGTATAGGGAGCACATAGCGCTAGATGGCCTGGCTGGCTGCTAATGCCTGAGCAGAGATCAGATGATTTTACTTTAAAGAATGAAAAAGAACAGTTATCAAATGAAAACTAAGTAAAATACGCAACTGAAATATTTAAATTTTTTCATTGTAATTTCCTGTTCTATTGATGTCTACCCAACGTGGGCCTGACAGAGACAGACAATATCATATTTTCCAAGTTTTGGAAATTGAATGTTCACTATTTTAACTAAATCATTCTAACATTATTTCATAATACGTTATCAAAACCGAAATCGAAAACCGTGATGATTTTTTACAATAAAATGCAACCGAAACTGAACTAACCTTCAAAAAGCCCTATTGGCTCAGCACTATTCTATATGTCGGGCCTCTGTGTGAATAGAAAGCCCTATTGGCTCAGCACTATTCTATATGTAGGCCTCTCCTCTGTTTGAATAGAAAGCCCTATTGGCTCAGCACTATTCTATATGTAGGGCCTCTGTGTGAATAGAAAGCCCTACTGGCTCAGCACTATTCTATATGTAATCTGTGTGAATAGAAAGCCCTATTGATGTCTATTCTAATGTGGGCCTGAAAGCCCTATTGACAGCACTATTCTATATGTCCCTCTGTGTGAATAGAAAGCCCTATTGGCTCAGCACTATTCTATATGTAGGGCCTCTCCTCTGTGAATAGAAAGCCCTATTGGCTCAGCACTATTCTATATGTAGGGCCTCTCTGTGTGAATAGAAAGCCCTATTGGCTCAGCACTATTCTATATGTAGGGCCTCTCCTCTGTGTGAATAGAAAGCCCTATTGGCTCAGCACTATTCTATATGTCGGGCCTCTCCTCTGTGTGAATAGAAAGCCCTATTGGCTCAGCACTTCTATATGTCGGGCCTCTGTGTGAATAGAAAGCCCTATTGGCTCAGCACTATTCTATATGTCGGGCCTCTGTGTGAATAGAAAGCCCTATTGGCTCAACACTATTCTATATGTAGGGCCTCTCCTCTGTTTGAATAGAAAGCCCTATTGGCTCAGCTCTTTTCCATTATATTAATATGATAGGCCTGGTCTGTGTGTGAATAGAAAGCCCTATAATGGACCATGCACAGACAGATAGGCCTGGTCTGTGTGAATAGAAAGCCCTTATAATGGACCAGCAGATTCAGATATGCCTGGTCTGTGTGAATAGAAAGCCCTTATAATGGACCATGCCAGCCAGATAGGCCTGGTCTGTGTGAATAGACAGTTATAATGGACCATGCCAGACAGATAGGCCTGGGCCCTATGGCCAGCACAGATATGGCCTGGCCTCTGTGTGAGGGACCGTTATAATGGACCCTATTGGCCAGCACTATTCTATAGGCCTGGTCTGTGTGAGGGACCGTTATATAATGGACCATGCCAGCCAGATAGGCCTGGTCTGTGTGAGGGACAGTTATAATGGACCATGCCAGCCAGATAGGCCTGGTCTGTGTGAAGGACAGTTATAATGGACCATCCAGACAGATAGTTACACTGGTGCCAATGTGGACAGAAACGCCAACCACAAGTATGAATAGATATGGAGTCTCCTTTTTTTACCTCAGCCTGGTGGAAGAGGAGACACTGGGGCTGTGGTAAGATAAGAGGCCTGTCAGTACCCACTACTAGTATCTACTCTGACCAGGCTTGTCACCTGTGGCAGAGATGCCCTAGCAGAGACAGTATGGTTGGCTGTCCCCTCTCTCTCCTCTCAGCCTGTGGCTACACTCAGATTGGCTAGTAGGGGGACAGATTTGAAAGAGACATGACCTGTTTAGACTGGGGGCTCTTACCCTGGTTGCTTTTTAAAAGGCTCTTGTCTTAACGGTATCATAGCTTGGGAATCCAAACTGAATCGCGCTGCGTTTTGCCATTGTTTTACTTTCACTAATTCAGTCTGGTTTTCGTGATTAAGTTTGGATTTCAAGACTACTCTGATCCACTGGCTAAATCTGTCTCCTTCCACTGATCTGGTTTCAGGGTTCAACCACTGTTGTAAAGAGACTGGTTTCCTGATGGTGGTAATTTACTGGCTAAATCTGTCTCCTTCCATCTATCTGGTTTCTGGTCTGTTGTAAAGAGACTGGTTTCCTGATGGTGTTCAAGTGTCGGGATCAGAACGCTGCCCTGAAGGAGTGTCTGACCGTACAGTGAGTCAACTAACTCACACCTCATGTCATCAAGAAGACTTCCTAAAACATGTATTTTATTTACAGTTTAAAACAAATAAATTTCATGTTTTATAACCGTTTTAAGACCAAACAAATTATATACAGTACAATACATTTTTTTTTTTCTGGTATGTTCTTCATACTAGTTCCAATGATAACTGTTGTTCATAATGACTGTTCTAATGATAACTGTTGTTCATACTAGTTCTAATGATAACTGTTGTTCATACTAGTTCTAATGATAACTGTTGTTCGTACTAGTTCTAATGATAACTGTTGTTCGTACTAGTTCTAATGATAACTGTTAGTTCCTGGTTCTAATGATAACTGGTTCATACTAGTTCTAATGATAACTGTTGTTTTACCTGCCAATGAGAACTGTTGTTCCTGTTCTAATGATAACTGTTGTTCCCACTACTAGTTCTAATGATAACCAGTTGTTCCGTGTGGCTAGATGCCTAGATAACTGTTGTTCTGTTATAGTTCTAATGATAACTGTTGTTCCTAATGGTGTTGTTCATAATGACTGACCTGTTCTAATGATAACTGTTGTTCATACTAGTTCTAATGATAACTGTTGTATCATACTAGTTCTAATGATAACTGTTGTTCATTGTTCTAATGATAACTGTTGTTCAGTCTGGTTCTAATGATAACTGTTGTTCAATGACTGTTCTAATGATAACTGTTGTTCATGGTCTAGTTCTAATGATAACTGTTGTTCATACTAGTTCTAATGATAACTGTTGTTCATACTAGTTCTAATGATAACTGTCTGTTCCATACTGGTTCTAATGATAACTGTTGTTCGACTAGTTCTAATGATAACTGTTGTTCGTACTAGTTCTAATGATAACTGTTGACCGTACTAGTTCTAATGATAACTGTTGTTCGTACTAGTTCTAATGATAACTGTTGTTCGTACTAGTTCTAATGATAACTGTTGTTCATAATGACTGTGTTCTAATGATAACTGTTGTTCATACTAGTTCTAATGATAACTGTTGTTCATAATGACTCAGTGTTCTAATGATAACTGTTGTTCATACTAGTTCTAATGATAACTGTTGTTCATACTAGTTCTAATGATAACTGTTGTTCATAATGACTCAGTGTTCTAATGATAACTGTTGTTCATACTAGTTCTAATGATAACTGTTGTTCATACTAGTTCTAATGATAACTGTTGTTCGTACTAGTTCTAATGATAACTGTTGTTCGTACTAGTTCTAATGATAACTGTTGTTCATAATGACTGTGTTCTAATGATAACTGTTGTTCATACTAGTTCTAATGATAACTGTTGTTCATAATGACTCAGTGTTCTAATGATAACTGTTGTTCATACTAGTTCTAATGATAACTGTTGTTCATAATGACTCAGTGTTCTAATGATAACTGTTGTTCATACTAGTTCTAATGATAACTGTTGTTCATACTAGTTCTAATGATAACTGTTGTTCATACTAGTTCTAATGATAACTGTTGTTCATACTAGTTCTAATGATAACTGTTGTTCATACTAGTTCTAATGATAACTGTTGTTCATACTAGTTCTAATGATAACTGTTGTTCATACTAGTTCTAATGATAACTGTTGTTCATACTAGTTCTAATGATAACTGTTGTTCGTACTAGTTGTAATGATAACTGTTGTTCGTACTAGTTGTAATGATAACTGTTGTTCGTACTAGTTGTAATGATAACTGTTGTTCGTACTAGTTGTAATGATAACTGTTGTTCGTACTAGTTGTAATGATAACTGTTGTTCGTACTAGTTCTAATGATAACTGTTGTTCATACAGTTGTTCTAATGATAACTGTTGTTCAACTAGTTCTAATGATAACTGTTGTTCATACTGGTGTTCTAATGATAACTGTTGTTCATACTAGTTCTAATGATAACTGTTGTTCATACTAGTTCTAATGATAACTGTTGTTCATACTAGTTCTAATGATAACTGTTGTTCATACTAGTTCTAATGATAACTGTTGTTCATACTAGTTCTAATGATAACTGTTGTTCATACTGAATATTTACAGTTGTAATGATAACTGTTGTTCATAGTTGTAATGATAACTGTTGTTCGTACTAGTTGTAATGATAACTGTTGTTCATACTGTTGTTTGACTAATGATAACTGTTGTTCGTACTAGTTCTAATGATAACTGTTGTTCATACTAGTTCTAATGATAACTGTTGTTCATAATGATAACTGTTGTTCGTACTAGTTCTAATGATAACTGTTGTTCATACTAGTTCTAATGATAACTGTTGTTCATAATGATAACTGTTGTTCGTTTCTAATGATAACTGTTGTTCATAATGACTAGTTCTAATGATAACTGTTGTTCGTACTAGTTCTAATGATAACTGTTGTTCGTACTAGTTCTAATGATAACTGTTGTCAGTACTAGTTCTAATGATAACTGTTGTTCGTACTAGTTCTAATGATAACTGTTGTTCGTACTAGTTCTAATGATAACTGTTGTTCGTACTAGTTCTAATGATAACTGTTGTTCGTACTAGTTGTAATGATAACTGTTGTTCGTACTAGTTGTAATGATAACTGTTGTTCGTACTAGTTGTAATGATAACTGTTGTTCGTACTAGTTGTAATGATAACTGTTGTTCGTACTAGTTGTAATGATAACTGTTGTTCGTACTAGTTGTAATGATAACTGTTGTTCGTACTAGTTCTAATGATAACTGTTGTTCGTACTAGTTCTAATGATAACTGTTGTTCGTACTAGTTCTAATGATAACTGTTGTTCGTACTAGTTCTAATGATAACTGTTGTTCGTACTAGTTCTAATGATAACTGTTGTTCGTACTAGTTCTAATGATAACTGTTGTTTGTACTGACTCAGTGTTCTAATGATAACTGTTGTTTGTACTGACTCAGTGTTCTAATGATAACTGTTGTTCATACTAGTTCTAATGATAACTGTTGTTCATACTAGTTCTGTGTTCTAATGATAAGTCTTCTGTATACCACTCTCTCTCAGCTACAGAGACTCGGCGTTCTTCGAGGAGTGCAAGCAGGAGTACATCAAGGAGAAGCTGGAGTACCAGAGGACAGGGGTGGCGGCTAAGAACCGCTCACAAAAACTACCAACCAGCATGTAGGTTCCAAATTGACCCCTGACCCCTGAACGTGTTGCTTCCACCTGTCCAATCCTCTCAGATCTACGGGATTGGTTCGGTAGCAGGGGCTAGGGGTCATGGAGGGTGGCAGGGGGAGTGAGGGCTACTCACGGGGCATTACAGTGTGTGTATTGTACATCTGGTTGGGATGCTCATTGCCCCAACGGGAGGAACTAGATCAACGAAGTGGCAGGAGACAGGAGGTCATCCTAGGCCCTAAGTGACCTGTGTAACGACTACGCGGCAGGTTGGCAAGGTGTGTCTAAAGGCCTCCGTTCACCTGTATGTAGGGAAAAGGAATCTCTTACAGATACATGTCCTCAACAGAGTCTCTCTGGTTGATCTGATCAAACAGCCATGATGGAAAATCACACTGTCCTCAACAGAGTCTCTCTGGTTGATCTGATCAAACAGCCATGATGGAAAATCACACTGTCCTCAACAGAGTCTCTCTGGTTGATCTGATCAAACAGCCATGATGGAAAATCACACTGTCCTCAACAGAGTCTCTCTGGTTGATCTGATCAAACAGCCATGATGGAAAATCACACTGTCCTCAACAGAGTCTTCTGGTTGATCTGATCAAACAGCCATGATGGAAAATCACACTGTTTCTCCTAATTTCAGAATGATCCAAAATGCCATGATGGAAAATCACTGTCTGTCTGCTCTGCAGTTTGTATATTTATGAAGAATTCTTTGTCAATGCTTTGGAAACGTTTTCATGTTGAGTTTGTTAGCAACAATACTGTCAATGACTGTCCCAAATTTCAGTAATGATTCCAATAATATTTTGTTGTTGATGCTGACATCCCAACATCCTCCAGTCCAAAGTTTGATTCCATGATTTATCTGTCCAAAGTACATTAATATTCAATGCTGACATCCCAACATTTCAAAGTGAGATTGATTCCAATGATATAAGATCTGTCCAAAGTACATGAATAGTATTCAAGGTGCTGACATCCCAACATCCTCCAGTCCAAAGTGAGATTGATTCCAATGATATAAGATCTGTCCAAAGTACATGAATAATATTCAAGGTGCTGACATCCCAACATCCTCCAGTCCAAAGTGAGATTGATTCCAATGATATAAGACCTGTCCAAAGTACATGAATAGTATTCAAGGTGTTGACATCCCAACATCCTCCACTATGAGAATGTTCCGGAAGGTTCATAATTATACACAAGATTGATACTGCATAGAGGCTCTATCCTGTAGTTAGGATTCACCGGTGAGTTGCTGTAACTACTGGTGTGATGACCGGTGAAGCATTATGGGTAGAGTTGTTATAAAAGGTCTGATTTTTAATATAACATTTGACTTGACATTGTGTTAAGGTACATATAAATAGTAAAGACAGATGTTCTAGCCTCTGTGTGTGTGTGTGTTGTGACTTCTGCTTTTTAAACCATACAGGTGTCACAACGAATGACTTCCAGGTTCACAATCACACTTTTGTTTTTTCTCGATGTCCCTTGAAATACCTATTTGAAGTCTTATTACGGAGTCACTTAGGCTTGTGACTGTAGTACATCCACACAGCCTTGATTTATACAGTTTGTGGTTCGCTGACTCTCACCCAGATCTCATCTGCCATGTTTATATTACATGTGTTAATCTCTATTCATTTTATTCATACGAGCCTGACGCTGTTGTGCTACCAGACAGGAATAGCAACACAACGAGCCGTGGCAGGGCCCATTTTCAGTGTTCGGCTGTCAAAGCAAGTAGTCTCACCCAAGTGAGACGATTGTTCAGCGATGTCTGCCTATCATCAGAATTCACCTCCTTGGATTAAAATGGATTGAATTGTTTTTTTTGTCAATGATCTACAGAAAATATTCTGTGAAAGTGATTTTTTATTTTCTTTAAATATTAATTAAGAAAACCCTCATCTATTTTGATTAGATAACTATTCACTCCCCTGAGTCAATACACGTCAGAAACACCTTTAGCAGCGATTACAGCTGTGAGTCTTTCTGGGAAAGTCTCTAAAGGGCCGATCTCGATATAGGAATTCATGCCTTTACACACAGTAGAATAACGTGCGCACTCTTGAATACATTTCATTCAACCGTTGAAAACCCATCCCACTTGGTGTCCAATAGATTTATTTATTTTTTCGTGGAGTTTTCATTCAATAAGAGTTTTCAGTACATTTATCTTAGCCATCCTTTTAAATACGGTGTGCAATTTTAATTAGAATTTAGTTGACAGACACTAGAATACATGGAGAGAACGGGGTCAGAATACAGGAATCAAGGGAGAAAAAACCCATCTATGTATATTCGCTTCCGTTTCAGGACCAACTAGTAGATTTAAAAATACTCTTGATCTTCAAGATTATTTAGGCACATTTTAGGTTTAGGAAAGTATGCGTGTATATATATAAAAAAACACGTTTTGGAGAGCCTTTACGCACGAAAAATTTTGATAAATAAAAAAATAGTGATTGAATTCATCCTGAAAGATGTCATATTCAAGTTTAATCCATAAAATATCGGAAGGTGGTGAAAAGTGTACAATAGAGGTTGACAATAGTCGTATAAATCTACCCTGATCCTCACTAATGGCACTGTATGACCACCGCCGCGGTGAACCGAGCTGCCAGGCTCCAGGTTTAACCTGTTACGCTACGTGAGTTGCGTAATGATTCAATAGGCTACACGTCCCAAATCATTACACGTTAGTCTAATGTCATCCACTAACTCTAGTGACGCCCAGGAACAACTTTACAAGGACGTGACAGAGGAAATACAATGTAAACGGAATGGAATGATAAAAAATAAAAATAAATGTATGTGGGTATTTATTACTGACGTGGCTCTCGATATTCGCTAATATTTAACATGATACAAATTGTAAAATAAAACGGAGAAAAGCCCGGACATAATCAAGACATTCGAAAGCGCAAACACAACTCGGCAGGTTGAGCCCTACAGAAACATGTAGCTTGGATGTCCACATTTCATCCATGCAAATGATGAGGGCACATCATAAAAATTCTGAGTAATGGCGAAAGTATTTATATCCTATTTCACAGTATTAAAAGGGACCGCAATACACGTGATATGATTTTCAGTTTGGCTTCCATATATATGGCTGGCTTCACATTCGTCTCCAGGGATCATAAGGAAAACTAATCTAAAACAAGTGCTATGTATATTTACAATCGCCTTATCCAAATGGATTACTCATTTACCTAGGTTTTATCAATAGTTCTTATCAATGTATAAATTGTTTATAAATTTATGAAGGCATAAAAGGGAATTGCATTCCATTTAAGAGCTTAACTCGAGTCAGAACAAAATCGGGATTTATTATTGAGTTTTCCACACCTGGATTGTGCAATATTTGTCCGTTATTCTTTTCAAAATTCTTCAAGCTCTTGTCAAGATGTTGGGTATCATGGTTAGACAGCATTTTATAAGTCTTGCCATATATTTTCAAGCAGATTTAAGTCAAAACTGTAACTTGGCCAAATTCACATTTTCTTGGTAAGGAACGCCAGTGTAGATTTGGCCATATGTTTAAGGTTATTGTCCTGCTGAAAGGTGAATTCATCTCCCAGTGTCTGGTGGACAGCAGACTGAAACAGGTTTTCCTCTGGAATTTTGTCTGTGCTTAGCTCATCCCATTTATTTTTATCCTGAAAAACTCCTGTCTTAGCCGATGTCAAGCATACCCATAACATGATGCAGCCATCACCATGCTTGAAAATAAGGAGGCAGCTACTCAGTGATGATGTGGATTTTCCCCAAACATAAGACAGACAACTATATTCCTTGGTGGAGTCACTACAATGTTGTCGATCCCATCCTCAGTCTTCTCCCATCACAGCCATTGAACTCTATAGCTGTTTTTTTTTTTTTTTTAATCATATGGGTCACAGAACCAAGTGTTTTAAAAATCGTCATGACGACATCCCCGAGCAGTTTCCTTCACGTCCTGCAGCTCAGGAGGATCACTATCTTGGTGTCTGGGTGATGTAATACATCATCCACAGAATAATGATTCACTTGACCACGCTGTGATTTGTTCTTGTTACCCATCCACCAATCACGGCTCTTTTCTCTATGAGGCTTTTGAAAAGCTCCCTTTGGTCTTTGGAGTTGAATCTGTGCTTGAAATTCAACACTTGACTGGAGGGACCTTCCAGGTGTTGTATGTTGTATTATTCCAGACAGAGTCCATGTCATTTATGTGATTTGTAAAGACACATTTTATTCCTGTACTAAATTGAGGCCTAAACAAAAGGGGGTGTATACATAAGCAACTAATATTGGTTAGCTATAAAATGTGTATTCATTTGTAAATATATTTGTAGAATTATTTTCACTTTGACTTTATGGAGAATTTTGTGTAGATCAATGATAAAAAAATAAAAATCACAATTAAATCTGTTATTAATCCCTCATGGCAACACAGCACAATGGGAAGAAATCCAAGGGGGGTGAATACTTCTGATACCCACAACTATGTGGAAAACTGGAAATCCCAGCTAGCCAATCATCAGTATCCATGATAGAAGAACAAGGAGGGGGGGGTGAATACCTCTGATACCCACAACTATGTGGAAAACTGGAAATCCCAGCTAGCCAATCATCAGTATCCATGATAGAAGAACAAGGAGGGGGGTGAATACCTCTGATACCCACAACTATGTGGAAAACTGGAAATCCCAGCTAGCCAATCATCAGTATCCATGATAGAAGAACAAGGAGGGGGGTGAATACCTCTGATACCCACAACTATGTGGAAAACTGGAAATCCCAGCTAGCCAATCATCAGTATCCATGATAGAAGAACAAGGAGGGGGGGGTGAATACCTCTGATACCCACAACTATGTGGAAAACTGGAAATCCCAGCTAGCCAATCATCAGTATCCATGATAGAAGAACAAGGAGGGGGGTGAATACCTCTGATACCCACAACTATGTGGAAAACTGGAAATCCCAGCTAGCCAATCATCAGTATCCATGATAGAAGAACAAGGAGGGGGTGAATACCTCTGATACCCACAACTATGTGGAAAACTGGAAATCCCAGCTAGCCAATCATCAGTATCCATGATAGAAGAACAAGGAGGGGGTGAATACTCTGATACCCACAACTATGTGGAAAACTGGAAATCCCAGCTAGCCAATCATCAGTATCCATGATAGAAGAACAAGGAGGGGGTGAATACTCTGATACCCACTGTACCTACAACTATGTGGAAAACTGGAAATCCCAGCTAGCCAATCATCAGTATCCATGATAGAAGAACAAGGAGGGGGGTGAATACCTCTGATACCCACTGTACCTACAACTATGTGGAAAACTGGAAATCCCAGCTAGCCAATCATCAGTATCCATGATAGAAGAACAAGGAGGAGGGGGGGTGAATACCTCTGATACCCACTGTACCTACACAACTATGTGGAAAACTGGAAATCCCAGCTAGCCAATCATCAGTATCCATGATAGAAGAACAAGGAGGGTGGTGAATACTTCTGATACCCACAACTATGTGGAAAACTGGAAATCCCAGCTAGCCAATCATCAGTATCCATGATAGAAGAACAAGGAGGGGGGTGAATACCTCTGATACCCACAACTATGTGGAAAACTGGAAATCCCAGCTAGCCAATCATCAGTATCCATGATAGAAGAACAAGGAGGAGGGGGGTTGAATACCTCTGATACCCACTGTACCTACAACTATGTGGAAAACTGTACTGTATCTGAGCCAGTCAGTCTATAACTGGAGATGTGGATGGTGGGGCGTCTGATGCCGAGACACAATCTGAACTCATGTCGCTCTTGTAAAACAATTGATAGCTAAAAATCAAATAAAATGATTTGCCCGAATGAGAAATGACCAATGTCATGGGACAATGGGCCTGATACAGCTACAACTTGATATGAATTAATCAGTCTTTAGATTGCATGACTGTTTGACTGGTGAATAAGTACCGTACAGTTGGCACTTATATATGCACTACTCTGCCATCACTCGTTATATTACAGTACTTGGTATAACTGAAATAGGTCTCAGGGTTGGACTGGAATAACCTGAATAACTACGGTATGTGTGATGGGGTCACTTCCTGTATTTTATCAAATAGAGACACTGGCTCGACCTTTTCCCTGCTCTTCTCTGACGGAACTATTTTAGTCTACGAGACAGAACCTCTCTCCCCTCTCTCCCCTCTCTCTCTCGAACTAGGTTGGTCAGTTATCCGTTGCACAAAAATAGATGGTGAAAGAGAACGCCTTTATTCACACATTAGTATAAATAGCGTGATCTTTCTCCAACCCGTTTCAAACCAGTCAATAAATATTCCTCACTGGCAGTCCACATTATTTATGGTTTTTTTTTATGATGTAGAATCACAGGATATGAAATAGTGAAAAAACATTCACATTCAATCATTTATTTAATTTAAATCATATTTACATACAGTGGTAGGTTCTAAAATATAATTGTTATCTACTGTACATTGCATTGTGGTCTGCAAATCTTTTACAGGAGTAATGAAACAACTGCTGTAAAAGAACGTTGGTTTAAAACAAATTTAAAATATAAATAAATCAATGATCACAATTGTAAGGGACTGAAGGAGAAAATGGAGGTCAGAGAAACTCCCTTTTAACATCGTGGACCCCCCAGACAAGACAGGAAGTCACATGACATTTCCCCTTTATATCCATGGAGACGCTTCCTCTATATTAAGACGCCTCTTTAAGAAAACACTGGAGTGAACTCAACTCAGCCCGGCTGAAACACTTCAAAACATCCTGTACACGACTCTACATGGATCTCAGCACCTCCCAAACGGCACACTATCCCCTACATAGTGAACTACTTTTTTAAACCCGGGTAAGTGCACTAATATAGAGAATAGGGGGCCAAATCTTGCGTGCCCCACTGACCTAGTGGATTACCATCTCACAAGAAACAAGACTGTACATCTACTGCACACCAACTCTCATATGATTAAATGTGTTTCCCATAACACCTCTTTCATATATATATTATTGTATTGACACGGTTTTGGTGTAAAAGACAAGCCCTACTTCCATTGACTTCAAAGCAGAATAGCTGAACCATAATCATTGGGGAAAAAAGTGAGTAATTTGGAAATAAAGATTCATTTTGACGTGAAGATACCAGGTTAGGTGTGGATTTGGCCCGTCAGCCCACCAGAACTTGGTACCAGGTTAGGTGTGGATTTGGCCTGTAAGCCCACCAGAACTTGGTATCAGGTATGGTGTGGATTTGGCCCGTCAGCCCACCAGAACATGGTACCAGGTATGGTGTGGATTTGGCCTGTCAGCCCACCAGAACTTGGTACCAGGTGTGGTGTGGATTTGGCCTGTCAGCCCACCAGAACTTGGTACCAGGTAAGGTGTGGATTTGGCCTGTCAGCCCACCAGAACTTGGTACCAGGTTAGGTGTGGATTTGGCCTGTCAGCCCACCAGAACTTGTCGGTAGCAGTACTGGGTTAAAGGCCTTGATATTTCAGGGGATTTCTGCTATGCTTATTTGCCATGATACACTATATATACACACACACACACACACACACGTATGTTGACACCCCTTTAAATTAGTGGATTTCAGCCACACCCGTTGTTGACAGGTGTATAAAATCAAGCACAGAGCCATGCAATCTCCATAGACAAACATTGGCAGTGGAATGGCCTTCATGAAGAACTCGGTGACTTTCAACGTGGCACCGTCATAGGGTGCCACCTTTCCAACAAGTCAGTTCGTAATTTCTGCCCTGCTAGAGCTGCCCCAGGTCAACTGTAAATGCTGTTATTGTGAAGTGGAAACGTCTAGGAGCAACAACGGCTCAGCCGCAAAGTGGTAGGCCACACAAGTTCACAGAACATGACCACCGAGTGCTGAACCGCATAAAAATCTTCTTTCCTCGGTAGCAACACTCACTACCGAGTTCCAAACTGCCTCTGGAAGCAACGTCAACACAACAACTTTTTGTCGGGAGCTTTATGAAATGTGTTTCCATGGCAGAGCAGCCTCACATAAGCCGAAAAATCACCATGCGCAATGCCAAGCCTCAGCTGGAGTGGTGTAAAGCTCACGGCCATTGGACTCTTGGAGCAGTGGAAACACATTCTCTGGAGTGATGAATCACACTTCACCATCTGGCAGTCCGACGGACGAATCTGGGTTTGGCGGATGCACTACGTGCCCCAATGCATAGTGCCAACTGTAAAGTTTGGTGGAGGAGGAATAACGATCTGGGGCTGTTTTTCATGGTCCGGGCCCCTTAGTTCCAGTGAAGGGAAATCTTAACGCTACAGCATACAATGACATTCTTCACGATTCAGTGCCTCCAACTTTGTGGCAACAGTTTGGGGAAGGCCCTTTCCTGTTTCAGCATGACAATGCCCCCGTGCACAAAGCGAGGTCCATACAGAAATGGTTTGTCGAAGATTGGTGTGGAAGAACTTGACTGACCTACACAGAGCCCTGACCTCGACCCCATCGAACACCTTTGGGATGAATTGGAGCGCCGACTGCGAGCCAGGAGGCCTAATCGCCCAACATCAGTGCCTGACCTCACTAATGCTCTTGTGGCTGAATGGAAGCAAGTCCCTGCAGCAATGTTCCAACATCTAGTGGAAAGCCTTCCCAGAAGAGTGGAGGCTGTTATAGCAGCAATGTTCCAACATCTAGTGGAAAGCCTTCCCAGAAGAGTGGAGGCTGTTATAGCAGCAATGTTCCAACATCTAGTGGAAAGCCTTCCCAGAAGAGAGGAGGCTGTTATAGCAGCAATGTTCTAACATCTAGTGGAAAGCCTTCCCAGAAGAGTGGAGGCTGTTATAGCAGCAATGTTCCAACATCTAGTGGAAAGCCTTCCCAGAAGAGTGGAATGGCTGTTATAGCAGCAATGTTCCAATACTGTTGGTGGAAAGTGTCCCAATGTAAGGCTGTAATAGCAATACAATGTTCCAACATCTATCTGAAAGCCTTCCCAGAAGAGTTGCCTGTTATAGCAGCAATGTTCCAACATCTGCGTGGAGTTTAAAGCCTTCCCAAACTTTGGCTTTATAGGTGCTATGTTCCAAATCAGATTTTTAACCTCGTCAAAGAGTAGGGCTGTTATCCAGCTACCTGCCCCCAACCCCTCTAACCACCAGGCTACCTGCCTCCCCAGAACCACTGGAGGCTACCTAGCAGCCCCCTCCAACCACTAGGCTAAGCCTTCCCTCTCTAACCACTAGGCTACCTGCCTCCCCCTCTAACCACTAGGCTACCTGCCTCCCCCATCTAACCACTAGGCTACCTGCCTCCCCCTTAACCACTAGGGGGATGCCTCCCCCTTAACCCATGATTTTGCCTGAGATGTTCCACTAGGCTACCTGCCTCCCCCTCTAACCACTGTTGGCTAGTGCCTAATGTAAGTTGTAACCAAATACAATACCTGCCTCCCCCTCTAACCAACTGGCTATTTGCCTCCCCTCTTTAACCACTAGGCTACCTGCCTCCCCCTTAACCACTTTTGGCTTTTGGTGCCCCCCAAACAGTAACCACTAGGCTACCTGCCCCCACCCCCTTAACCACTCCAGGCTACCTGCCCCCCCTCTAACCACTAGGCTACCTGCCCCCCCCTCTAACCACTAGGCTACCTGCCTCCCCCCTCTAACCACTAGGCTACCTGCCCCCCCCTCTAACCACTAGGCTACCTGCCCCCCCCCCTCTAACCCCTAGGCTACCTGCCCCCCCCCCCTCTAACCACTAGGCTACCTGCCCCCCCCCCTCTAACCAGTAGGCTACCTGCCCCCCCTCCTCTAACCACTAGGCTACCTGCCCCCCCCACCCCTCTAAACCCCTAGGCTACCTGCCCCCACCCCCTCTAACCACTAGGCTACCTGCCCCCCACCCCCTCTAACCACTAGGCTACCTGCCCCCCTCCTCTAACCACTAGGCTACCTGCCCCCCCCTCTAACCACTAGGCTACCAGTCCCCCCCCCTCTAACCACTAGGCTACCTGCCCCCCACCCCTCTAAACCCCTAGGCTACCTGCCCCCACCCCCTCTAACCACTAGGCTACCTGCCCCCCCCCTCTAACCAGTAGGCTACCTGCCCCCCCCCTCTAACCACTAGGCTACCTGCCCCCCCCCCTCTAACCCCTAGGCTACCTGCCCCCCCCCCTCTAACCCCTAGGCTACCTGCCCCCCCCCCTCTAACCACTAGGCTACCTGCCCCCCTCCTAACCAGTAGGCTACCTGCCCCCCCTCCTCTAACCACTAGGCTACCTGCCCCCCCCCCCCTCTAAACCCCTAGGCTACCTGCCCCCCACCCCCTCTAAACCCCTAGGCTACCTGCCCCCACCCCCTCTAACCCCCTAGGCTACCTGCCCCCCTCCCTCTAACCAGTAGGCTACGCTGTGTTGTGTGATTAAAAACAGCTTTAGGTGCTACTGGGGTGTATATATATATAAACCACTATATATACTATACCAGTATCTGTTACAACCACTAGCGCAGACACACTATGACCTCTATATTATTAAGGACAGATAACAGAAGGATTGACTATATACACCTTTATAATAGATAACATGTAAATAAGTCACATTAGGAGGGAGGGGCTAAAATTGAAAAGCAGTCAGACTGTAAATTAGTTCACTACAGCTTTGAGCTCTAGTAAATACCAGTATGGGATACACACACATAAACACAGTCATAATCTGGCTGTCCAGGACTCATCCCATCATCTTTCTCTCTTGGGTGGATGAAACTCTTCCTGATTCCCAGGGAGGGGAGTCATCCGTGTGTCTGGGCCGGGTCAGAGGGGAGTCATCCGTGTGTCTGGGCCGGGTCAGAGGGGAGTCATCCGTGTGTCTGGGCCGGGTCAGAGGGGAGTCATCCGTGTGTCTGGGCCGGGTCGGAGGGGAGTCATCCGTGTGTCTGGGCCAGGTCGGAGGGGAGTCATCCGTGTGTCTGGGCCAGGTCAGAGGGGAGTCATCCGTGTGTCTGGGCCAGGTCGGAGGGGAGTCATCCGTGTGTCTGGGCCGGGTCAGAGGGGAGTCATCCGTGTGTCTGGGCCGGGTCAGAGGGTAGTCATCCGTGTGTCTGGGCCGGGTCAGAGGGGAGTCATCCGTGTGTCTGGGCCGGGTCAGAGGGGAGTCATCCGTGTGTCTGGGCCGGGTCAGAGGGGAGTCATCCGTGTGTCTGGGCCGGGTCAGAGGGGAGTCATCCGTGTGTCTGGGCCGGGTCAGAGGGGAGTCATCCGTGTGTCTGGGCCGGGTCAGAGGGGAGTCATCCGTGTGTCTGGGCCGGGTCAGAGGGGAGTCATCCGTGTGTCTGGGCCAGGTCAGTGGGGAGTCATCCGTGTGTCTGGGCCAGGTCAGTGGGGAGTCATCCGTGTGTCTGGGCCGGGTCAGTGGGGAGTCATCCGTGTGTCTGGGCCGGGTCAGAGGGGAGTCATCCGTGTGTCTGGGCCAGGTCGGAGGGGAGTCATCCGTGTGTCTGGGCCAGGTCGGAGGGGAGTCATCCGTGTGTCTGGGCCGGGTCGGAGGGGAGTCATCCGTGTGTCTGGGCCGGGTCAGAGGGGAGTCATCCGTGTGTCTGGGCTGGGTCAGAGGGGAGTCATCCGTGTGTCTGGGCCGGGTCAGAGGGTAGCCCATCAGAAGCTTCTCCCGTGGTTTGCTCTGTGGCTAGTTGAATCATCCTGGAGCAAGTTCCCCAGGCTGGAGAGTCCATAGGAGTTGTCTCCTCATCTTAAGGCAGGTTTGGTGTTGCACAGCAGGGCAGCCTTAGAGCCAGGGGTTCTCCACCTCAGTAGGGTGGGGGCTTGGCCCAGTCTCCATTAGGGCTCATGGGGGTACTACCCCTGGAGGAGTGGATGGGGCTGCCCTGGCTCAGACCCTGCCTCTGGCCCTCCCAGAAGAGGGCGTCGCTGGGTTTGGGCGGGGAGGGGAAGGACCAGGAGGAGTCATCTAGAGAGGCCTGGTTGAGAGGAGGAGGAGGCAGGAGGACAGGGCTCGTACTGTCCAGGCCCAAGGCTCCAGGGTAGTGGCTGGACCAGGGACCGTTTGGCCAGTAGTCCTCCCTGAGACCCTCCAGAGCCGGAGGGCCCACGGGGGGAAGGCAGGGCCGGCCAGAGCTAGAGGGGACAGGGGGGGCTCGGGGCTCGGTCATACGGACTGTTCGATGGTTCAGGTTCTTCTCCACATCGTCCAGGCACTGAACAGGGACAGTTGGTGCAGCTAGAGAGAGAAGGGCACAAACAGTTTCTTTAACTTGCTTCAAAATCAGGTTGTCAGATAATTAAAAACATTCTACCTGGTTGTGTTCAGTAGACGTCAAAACAGGAGGAAACATTTTGACACGGTTGTTTCGGTACTAAACTGAACTGGTACAATGACACCAATTGTTGGTTTTCAGTTGCATTATGTTCTACCACGTTATGCCCTACTGAACAAGACCCAGTATTTAGCACCATCACCCTTGCCACCTACCCCAAAGCAGAGGGACAGACAGCCAGACAGGCACCATCACCCTTGCCACCTACCCCAAAGCAGAGGGACAGACAGCCAGACAGGCACCATCACCCTTGCCACCTACCCCAAAGCAGAGACACAGACAGCCAGACAGGCACCATCACCCTTGCCACCTACCCCAAAGCAGAGGGACAGACAGCCAAACAGGCACCGTCACCCTTGCCACCTACCCCAAAGCAGAGGGACAGACTGCCAGACAGGCACCGGACCCTTGCCACCTACCCCAAAGCAGAGGGACAGACAGCCAGACAGGCACCATCACCCTTGCCACCTACCCGAAAACAGAGGGACAGACAGCCAGACAGGCACCATCACCCTTGCCACCTACCCCAAAGCAGAGGGACAGACAGCCAGACAGGCACCATCACCCTTGCCACCTACCCCAAAGCAGAGGGACAGACAGCCAGACAGGCACCATCACCCTTGCCACCTACCCCAAAGCAGAGGGACAACAGCCAGACAGGCACCATCACCCTTGCCACCTACCCCAAAGCAGAGGGACAGACAGCCAGACAGGCACCATCACCCTTGCCACCTACCCCAAAGCAGAGGGACAGACAGCCAGACAGGCACCATCACCCTTGCCACCTACCCCAAAGCAGAGGGACATACAGCCAGACAGGCACCATCACCCTTGCCACCTACCCCAAAGCAGAGGGACAGACAGCCAGACAGGCACCGGTTCACCCTTGCCACCTACCCCAAAGCAGAGGGACAGACAGCCAGACAGGCACCGTCACCCTTGCCACCTACCCCAAAGCAGAGGGACAGACAGCCACCGTCACCCTTGCCACCTACCCCAAAGCAGAGGGACAGACAGCCAAACAGGCACC
Organism: Oncorhynchus tshawytscha; assembly: GCF_018296145.1. Taxonomy (NCBI): domain Eukaryota; kingdom Metazoa; phylum Chordata; class Actinopteri; order Salmoniformes; family Salmonidae; genus Oncorhynchus; species Oncorhynchus tshawytscha. The sequence goes on along the minus strand of NW_024608595.1, from coordinate 42,647 downwards.
GTTTGCCACCTACCCCAAAGCAGAGAGACAGACAGCCAGACAGGCACCATCACCCTTGCCACCTACCCCAAAGCAGAGGGACAGACAGCCAAACAGGCACCGTCACCCTTGCCACCTACCCCAAAGCAGAGAGACAGACAGCCAGACAGGCACTATCACCCTTGCCACCTACCCCAAAGCAGAGGGACAGACAGCCAGACAGGCACCGTCACCCTTGCCACCTACCCCAAAGCAGAGGGACAGACAGCCAGACAGGCACCGTCACCCTTGCCACCTACCCCAAAGCAGAGGGACAGACAGCCAAACAGGCACCGTCACCCTTGCCACCTACCCCAAAGCAGAGAGACAGACAGCCAGACAGGCACCATCACCCTTGCCACCTACCCCAAAGCAGAGGGACAGACAGCCAAACAGGCACCGTCACCCTTGCCACCTACCCCAAAGCAGAGAGACAGACAGCCAGACAGGCACCATCACCCTTGCCACCTACCCCAAAGCAGAGGGACAGACAGCCAGACAGCCACCATCACCCTTGCCACCTACCCCAAAGCAGAGGGACAGACAGCCAGACAGGCACCATCACCCTTGCCACCTACCCCAAAGCAGCACTCAAGAAAATAAATCCATTTCAACCAATTTCAAACAAAGCAACTCATCACACCGGACTGTTCATGAAGACCAGAGAATATTCATTTGGATTATGTTGCAATCCTTTGTCTATGGAACTCTCTTAGTATCGCAACACCACACCATTTAGTCCACTGTTTATTATGACTGGCTCTAGTGATCATTTCAGTTAGTGTGACTGGCTCTAGTGATCATTTCAGTTAGTGTGACTGGTTCTAGTAATCATTTCAGTTAGTGTGACTGGTTCTAGTAATCATTTCAGTTAGTGTGACTGGTTCTAGTAATCATTTCAGTTAGTGTGACTGGTTCTAGTAATCATTTCAGTTAGTGTGACTGGTTCTAGTAATCATTTGGGCTCAATAATCAACTCTAAATGCTGTTGATTGATATCCATTATCCTCTAAGTTGGATGACTGCCAATAACTAGGCTAATTAATTAAAGATTGTTCCTGTGTACCTTGAGGGATGTGTGGTTGGGTGATGCTGACAGAGTGTACCTTTAGGGATATGTGGTTGGGTTGGGTGATGCTGAAAAGGAATTAGTAAACAGTGTGTGAATATAATAGACAAAATATTTATTAAGAAATTATTTATCTTACATTCAGTCAGCATTTTAGTTTAGTTTTATCCTCTAGAAATCAAAGTGACAGGCAGACATGTAGAGAGACAGGCAGACATGTAGACAGACAGGCAGACATGTAGACAGACAGGCAGACATGAAGACAGACATGTAGACAGACAGGCAGAGCGACAGACAGGCAGGCAGTCAGACAACAGAACAGCCATGCACAGACAGGCAGACAGAAGAACAGCCATGCAGACAGGCAGAGCGACAGACAGGAAGAGCGACAGACAGAGCGACAGACAGCCAGAGCGACAGACAGCCAGACAGACGAACAGCCATGCAGACAGCCAGCCAGACAGGCAGAAGGCCAGCCAGCCAGACAGGCAGAGCGACAGCCAGCCAGACAGGCAGAGCGACAGCCAGCCAGACAGGCAGAGGGACAGACAGACAGAAGAACAGCCATGCAGACAGGCAGAGGGCCAGACAGACAGGCAGAGCGACAGCCAGCCAGACAGGCAGAGGGACAGACAGACAGGCAGAGGGCCAGACAGACAGGCAGAGCGACAGCCAGACAGACAGGCAGAGGGCCAGACAGACAGGCAGAGGGACAGCCAGACAGACAGGCAGAGCGACAGCCAGCCAGACACTGTAGTTTCCAGAGGCTGTATAGCTAATTGGGCTGAGTAGTGTGAGGAGAGATGGGAGTGAGAATCACACCTCTGACGTTCCCTTCAGAACTAGACAGGCTTCAGAAACACAACACACACAGGCCTGATTAAGGCTTTTAGAGAGATGCATCCCTCAAGAGATAACATGGCTTAGCAACTATATTTAAAGAGAATATACATTTATTTCTATGGTAAAGAGAGTCAGAGCAGTTCAGTCAAACGTCTCACACACACACACACACACCCTCTTTAATATGCAGCACAAACGCATGCAACATTAGACACACACATCATTGGTTTTCTATCCAATCATCATGTTGAGCAGACAGTAAAGTTTAAATGAGAGTTCCTCTGTTTTTGATGGAAGAGCAGGAGGCAGAGAGAGAGAGAGAGAGAGAGAGAGAGAGAGAGAGAGAGTCTCATGAGAGTTTCCCATTTGAATAAAAGTGATTTCGTAGTAAGAACCTCTGACGAATACAGATGCTCGGTGTCTTTGAATAAATACATCTCTCCCCTTTTTCTCTCATCTACGAAACAGGATTAGTCTGGGATATTCACTAGAATAAATATATTTGCTCTTTACATTTCATTCTAATTTACACCTCTTGTTTGGTCCCCTGTTCCACAAAGAAAATAGCAACAAACTACATCTCTTCAGGGGTGAAAAACATCAGAACAGGAAAGAGAGATAGCTTTAATATCCTAATATATCCTCTACCATTGTAGTGCTATGATAATAGCCCAGCTGTTTTTTCCACCTAGCCTACAGTAGCATCCCTCTTTCTCCACCGAGCCTCCAGTAGCATCCCTCTTTCTCCACCTAGCCTCCAGTAGCATCCCTCTTTCTCCACCTAGCCTAGTAGCATCCTTTCTCCACCTTCCCTCTTTCTCCACCTAGCCTCCAGTAGAATCCCTCTTTCTCCACCTAGCCTCCAGTAGCATCCCGCTTTCTCCACGTAGCCTCCAGTAGCATCCCTCTTTCTCCAGTAGCATCCCTCTTTCTCCACCTAGCCTACAGTAGAATTCCTCTTTCTCCACCTAGCATCCAGTAGCATCCCTCTTTCTCCACCTAGCCTACAGTAGAATTCTTCTTTCTCCACCTAGCATCCCTCTTTCTCCACCTAGCCTATAGTAGAATTCCTCTTTCTCCACCTAGCCTCCAGTAGCATCCCTCTTTCTCCACCTAGCCTCCAGTAGCATCCCTCTTTCTCCACCTAGCCTCCAGTAGAATCCCTCCTTCTCCACCACTAGCCTCCAGTAGCATCCCGCTTTCTCCACGTAGCCTCCAGTAGCATCCCTCTTTCTCCAGTAGCATCCCTCTTTCTCCACCTAGCCTATAGTAGAATTCCTCTTTCTCCACCTAGCCTCCAGTAGCATCCCTCTTTCTCCACCTAGCCTACAGTAGAATTCCTCTTTCTCCACCTAGCCTACAGTAGAATTCCTCTTTCTTCCACCTAGCCTCCAGTAGCATCCCTCTTTCTTCCACCTAGCCTCCAGTAGCATCCTTCTTTCTCCAGTAGCATCTTTCTTCCACCTAGCCTACAGTAGAATCCCTCTTTCTTCCACCTAGCCTAACAGTAGCATCCCTCTTTCTCCACCTAGCCTCCAGTAGCATCCCTCTTTCTCCACCTAGCCTCCAGTAGAATCCCTCTTTCTTCCACCTAGCCTCCAGTAGCATCCCTCTTTCTTCCACCTAGCCTCCAGTAGCATCCTTCTTTCTCCACCTAGCCTCCAGTAGAATCCCTCTTTCTTTCAACCTAGCCTACAGTAGCATCCCTCTTTCTCCACCTAGCCTCCAGTAGCATCCCTCTTTCTTCCACCTAGCCTACAGTAGCATCCCTCTTTCTTCCACCTAACCTACAGTAGCATCCCTCTCTCCACCTAGCCTACAGTAGCATCCCTCTCTCCACCTAGCCTACAGTAGCATCCCTCTCTCCACCTAGCCTACAGTAGCATCCCTCTTTCTTCCACCTAGCCTCCCTCTTTCTTCCACCTAGCCTCCAGTAGCATCCCTCTTTCTCCACCTAGCCTCCAGTAGAATCCCTCTTTCTTCATCTAGCCTCCAGTAGCATCCCTCTTTCTTCCACCTAGCCTCCAGTAGCATCCCTCTTTCTTCCACCTAGCCTCCAGTAGAATCCCTCTTTCTTCCACCTAGCCTCCAGTAGCATCCCTCTTTCTTCCACCTAGCCTACAGTAGCATCCCTCTCTCCACCTAGCCTACAGTAGCATCCCTCTCTCCACCTAGCCTACAGTAGCATCCCTCTTTCTTCCACCTAGCCTACAGTAGCATCCCTCTTTCTTCCACCTAGCCTACAGTAGCATCCCTCTTCTCCACCTAGCCTACAGTAGCATCCCTCTCTCCACCTAGCCTACAGTAGCATCCCTCTCTCCACCTAGCCTACAGTAGCATCCCTCTTTCTTCCACCTAGCCTCCAGTAGCATCCCTCTTTCTTCCACCTAGCCTCCAGTAGCATCCCTCTTTCTTCCACCTAGCCTCCAGTAGAATCCTCTTTCTTCAACCTAGCCTCCAGTAGCATCCCTCTTTCTTCCACCTAGCCTAGTAGCATCCCTCTTTCTCCAGTAGAATCCCTCTTTCTTCCACCTAGCCTCCAGTAGCATCCCTCTTTCTTCCACCTAGCCTACAGTAGCATCCCTCTTTCTCCACCTAGCCTCCAGTAGAATCCCTCTTTCTTCCACCTAGCCTACAGTAGCAACCCTCTCTCCACCTAGCCTACAGTAGCATCCCTCTCTCCACCTAGCCTACAGTAGCATCCCTCTCTCCACCTAGCCTACAGTAGCATCCCTCTTTCTTCCACCTAGCCTCCCTCTTTCTTCCACCTAGCCTCCAGTAGCATCCCTCTTTCTTCCACCTAGCCTCCAGTAGCATCCCTCTTTCTTCCACCTAGCCTCCAGTAGCATCCTTCTTTCTCCACCTAGCCTCCAGTAGAATCCCTCTTTCTTCAACCTAGCCTCCAGTAGCATCCCTCTTTCTTCCACCTAGCCTACTGTAGCATCCCTCTTTCTCCAGTAGAATCCCTCTTTCTTCCACCTAGCCTACAGTAGCATCCCTCTTTCTTCCACCTAGCCTACAGTAGCATCCCTCTTTCTCCACCTAGCCTCCAGTAGAATCCCTCTTCTTCCACCTAGCCTACAGTAGCATCCCTCTCCACCTAGCCTACAGTAGCATCCCTCTCTCCACCTAGCCTACAGTAGCATCCCTCTTTCTTCCACCTAGCCTACAGTAGCATCCCTCTTTCTTCCACCTAGCCTCCCTCTTTCTTCCACCTAGCCTCCAGTAGCATCCCTCTTTCTCCACCTAGCCTCCAGTAGATCCCTCTTTCTTCCACCTAGCCTCCAGTAGCATCCCTCTTTCTTCCACCTAGCCTCCAGTAGCATCCTTCTTTCTCCACCTAGCCTCCAGTAGAATCCCTCTTTCTTCCACCTAGCCTCCAGTAGCATCCTTCTTTCTCCACCTAGCCTCCAGTAGCATCCCTCTTTCTTCCACCTAGCCTACAGTAGCATCCCTCTTTCTCCAGTAGAATCCCTCTTTCTTCCACCTAGCCTACAGTAGCACCCCTCTTTCTTCCACCTAGCCTACAGTAGCATCCCTCTTTCTCCACCTAGCCTCCAATAGAATCCCTCTTTCTTCCACCTAGCCTCCAGTAGCATCCTTCTTTCTCCACCTAGCCTCCAGTAGCATCCCTCTTTCTTCCACCTAGCCTACAGTAGCATCCCTCTTTCTCCACCTAGCCTACAGTAGCATCCCTCTCTCCACCTAGCCTACAGTAGCATCCCTCTTTCTTCCACCTAGCCTCCAGTAGCATCCCTCTTTCTCCACCTAGCCTCCAGTAGCATCCCTCTTTCTTCCACCTAGCCTCCAGTAGCATCCTTCTTTCTCCACCTAGCCTCCAGTAGAATCCCTCTTTCTTCAACCTAGCCTCCAGTAGCATCCCTCTTTCTTCCACCTAGCCTACAGTAGCATCCCTCTTTCTCCAGTAGAATCCCTCTTTCTTCCACCTAGCCTACAGTAGCATCCCTCTTTCTCCACCTAGCCTCCAGTAGAATCCCACTTTCTTCCACCTAGCCTACAGTAGCATCCCTCTCTCCACCTAGCCTACAGTAGCATCCCTCTTTCTTCCACCTAGCCTCCCGCTTTCTTCCACCTAGCCTACAGTAGCATCCCTCTTTCTTCCACCTAGCCTCCAGTAGCATCCCTCTTTCTTCCACCTAGCCTCCAGTAACATCCCTCTTTCTTCCACCTAGCCTCCAGTAGAATCCCTCTTTCTTCAACCTAGCCTCCAGTAGCATCCCTCTTTCTTCCACCTAGCCTACTGTAGCATCCCTCTTTCTCCAGTAGAATCCCTCTTTCTTCCACCTAGCCTACAGTAGCATCCCTCTTTCTTCCACCTAGCCTACAGTAGCATCCCTCTTTCTCCACCTAGCCTCCAGTAGAATCCCCTCTTTCTTCCACCTAGCCTACAGTAGCAACCCTCTCTCCACCTAGCCTACAGTAGCATCCCTCTCTCCACCTAGCCTACAGTAGCATCCCTCTCTCCACCTAGCCTACAGTAGCATCCCTCTTTCTTCCACCTAGCCTCCCTCTTTCTTCCACCTAGCCTCCAGTAGCATCCCTCTTTCTTCCACCTAGCCTCCAGTAGCATCCCTCTTTCTTCCACCTAGCCTCCAGTAGCATCCTTCTTTCTCCACCTAGCCTCCAGTAGAATCCCTCTTTCTTCAACCTAGCCTCCAGTAGCATCCCTCTTTCTTCCACCTAGCCTACTGTAGCATCCCTCTTTCTCCAGTAGAATCCCTCTTTCTTCCACCTAGCCTACAGTAGCATCCCTCTTTCTTCCACCTAGCCTACAGTAGCATCCCTCTTTCTCCACCTAGCCTCCAGTAGAATCCCCTCTTTCTTCCACCTAGCCTACAGTAGCATCCCTCTCTCCACCTAGCCTACAGTAGCATCCCTCTCTCCACCTAGCCTACAGTAGCATCCCTCTTTCTTCCACCTAGCCTACAGTAGCATCCCTCTTTCTTCCACCTAGCCTCCCTCTTTCTTCCACCTAGCCTCCAGTAGCATCCCTCTTTCTCCACCTAGCCTCCAGTAGATTCCCTCTTTCTTCCACCTAGCCTCCAGTAGCATCCCTCTTTCTTCCACCTAGCCTCCAGTAGCATCCTTCTTTCTCCACCTAGCCTCCAGTAGAATCCCTCTTTCTTCCACCTAGCCTCCAGTAGCATCCTTCTTTCTCCACCTAGCCTCCAGTAGCATCCCTCTTTCTTCCACCTAGCCTACAGTAGCATCCCTCTTTCTCCAGTAGAATCCCTCTTTCTTCCACCTAGCCTACAGTAGCACCCCTCTTTCTTCCACCTAGCCTACAGTAGCATCCCTCTTTCTCCACCTAGCCTCCAATAGAATCCCTCTTTCTTCCACCTAGCCTCCAGTAGCATCCTTCTTTCTCCACCTAGCCTCCAGTAGCATCCCTCTTTCTTCCACCTAGCCTACAGTAGCATCCCTCTTTCTCCACCTAGCCTACAGTAGCATCCCTCTCTCCACCTAGCCTACAGTAGCATCCCTCTTTCTTCCACCTAGCCTCCCGCTTTCTTCCACCTAGCCTCCAGTAGCATCCCTCTTTCTCCACCTAGCCTCCAGTAGCATCCCTCTTTCTTCCACCTAGCCTCCAGTAGCATCCTTCTTTCTCACCTAGCCTCCAGTAGAATCCCTCTTTCTTCAACCTAGCCTCCAGTAGCATCCCTCTTTCTTCCACCTAGCCTACAGTAGCATCCCTCTTTCTCCAGTAGAATCCCTCTTTCTTCCACCTAGCCTACAGTAGCATCCCTCTTTCTCCACCTAGCCTCCAGTAGAATCCCACTTTTTCCACCTAGCCTACAGTAGCATCCCTCTCTCCACCTAGCCTACAGTAGCATCCCTCTTTCTTCCACCTAGCCTCCCTCTTTCTTCCACCTAGCCTCCAGTAGCATCCCTCTTTCTCCACCTAGCCTCCAGTAGAATCCCTCTTTCTTCCACCTAGCCTCCAGTAGCATCCCTCTTTCTTCCACCTAGCCTCCAGTAGCATCCTTCTTTCTCCACCTAGCCTCCAGTAGAATCCCTCTTTCTTCAACCTAGCCTCCAGTAGCATCCCTCTTTCTTCCACCTAGCCTACAGTAGCATCCCTCTTTCTCCAGTAGAATCCCTCTTTCTTCCACCTAGCCTACAGTAGCATCCCTCTTTCTCCACCTAGCCTCCAGTAGAATCCCCTTTCTTCCACCTAGCCTCCAGTAGCATCCCTCTTTCTTCCACCTAGCCTCCAGTAGCATCCTTCTTTCTCCACCTAGCCTCCAGTAGCATCCCTCTTTCTTCCACCTAGCCTACAGTAGCATCCCTCTTTCTCCACCTAGCCTACAGTAGCATCCCTCTTTCTTCCACCTAGCCTACAGTAGCATCCCTCTTTCTTCCACCTAGCCTACAGTAGCATCCCTCTTTCTTCCACCTAGCCTACAGTAGCATCCCTCTCTCCACCTAGCCTACAGTAGCATCCCTCTTTCTTCCACCTAGCCTCCCTCTTTCTTCCACCTAGCCTCCAGTAGCATCCCTCTTTCTCCACCTAGCCTCCAGTAGAATCCCTCTTTCTTCCACCTAGCCTCCAGTAGCATCCCTCTTTCTTCCACCTAGCCTCCAGTAGCATCCTTCTTTCTCCACCTAGCCTCCAGTAGAATCCCTCTTTCTTCAACCTAGCCTCCAGTAGCATCCCTCTTTCTTCCACCTAGCCTACAGTAGCATCCCTCTTTCTCCAGTAGAATCCCTCTTTCTTCCACCTAGCCTACAGTAGCATCCCTCTTTCTCCACCTAGCCTCCAGTAGAATCCCCTTTCTTCCACCTAGCCTCCAGTAGCATCCCTCTTTCTTCCACCTAGCCTCCAGTAGCATCCTTCTTTCTCCACCTAGCCTCCAGTAGCATCCCTCTTTCTTCCACCTAGCCTACAGTAGCATCCCTCTTTCTCCACCTAGCCTACAGTAGCATCCCTCTTTCTTCCACCTAGCCTACAGTAGCATCCCTCTTTCTTCCACCTAGCCTACAGTAGCATCCCTCTTTCTTCCACCTAGCCTACAGTAGCATCCCTCTCTCCACCTAGCCTACAGTAGCATCCCTCTTTCTTCCACCTAGCCTCCCCTTCCACCTAGCCTCCAGTAGCATCCCTCTTTCTTCCACCTAGCCTCCAGTAGCATCCCTCTTTCTTCCACCTAGCCTCCAGTAGAATCCCTCTTTCTTCCACCTATCCTCCAGTAGACCTCCTCCTTCTTTTACCTAGCCTCCAGTAGCATCCCTCTTTCTTCCACCTAGCCTACAGTAGCATCCCTCTCTCCACCTAGCCTACAGTAGCATCCCTCTCTCCACCTAGCCTACAGTAGCATCCCTCTCTCCACCTAGCCTACAGTAGCATCCCTCTTTCTTCCACCTAGCCTCCCTCTTTCTTCCACCTAGCCTCCAGTAGCATCCCTCTTTCTTCCACCTAGCCTCCAGTAGCATCCCTCTTTCTTCCACCTAGCCTCCAGTAGAATCCCTCTTTCTTCCACCTAGCCTCCAGTAGCATCCCTCTTTCTTCCACCTAGCCTCCAGTAGAATCCCTCTTTCTTCCACCTAGCCTACAGTAGTATAGTAGACTCTCTTTCATCAACAACTTTTATTTTGAAAGATTCCTTGTTGATGGCATCTTGTTTTAAGATGTGTGAAAAGACAGGTTGGGTTTCGTTATCACTCAGAGAGAAGGGGAAGGGAACTTGAAGAGAAAACATTCATTTCTCTACACTAAATAAGTAGCAGTATGTCAGACAATCTGCTCTTTAGTCCGAGGCCCTCTCCCTCATACACAGGGATTATGTTAATGAGGGCACATTATCCTGGATTGTTCAGATAGAAATACATTACCTAGAAAATACACACATCAAGACATTTCTGTCTGCAGCCTTCCAGATCATTACAGAACATCTGCTGAAAGTGCCCCCAGCCAGGACTTACGTTCTCTGTTAGCTGTGGTTTGTCACTCGCCTCGTCTGTGAGCTGCGGTTTGTAACTCGCCTCGCCTGTGAGCTGCGGTTTGTCACTCGCCTCGTCTGTGAGCTGCGGTTTGTCACTCGCCTCGTCTGTGAGCTGCGGTTTGTCACTCGCCTCGTCTGTGAGCTGCGGTTTGTAACTCACCTCGTCTGTTAGCTGCTAGCTGTGGTTTAACTCACCTCGTCTGTTAGCTGCTAGCTGTGGTTTGTAACTCACCTCGTCTGTGAGCTGCTAGCTGTGGTTTGTAACTCACCTCGTCTGTTAGTTGCTAGCTGTGGTTTGTAACTCACCTCGTCTGTTAGCTGCTAGCTGTGGTTTGTAACTCACCTCGTCTGTTAGTTGCTAGCTGTGGTTTGTAACTCACCTCGTCTGTTAGTTGCTAGCTGTGGTTTGTAACTCACCTCGTCTGTTAGTTGCTAGCTGTGGTTTGTAAATCACCTCGTTTGTTAGCTGCTAGCTGTGGTTTGTAAATCACCTCGTCTGTTAGCTGTGGTTTGTAACTCACCTCGTCTGTTAGCTGCGGTTTGTAACTCACCTCGTCTGTGAGCTGCTAGCTGTGGTTTGTAACTCACCTCGTCTGTGAGCTGCTAGCTGTGGTTTGTAACTCACCTCGTCTGTGAGCTGCTAGCTGTGGTTTGTAACTCACCTCGTCTGTTAGCTGCTAGCTGTGGTTTGTAACTCACCTCGTCTGTTAGCTGCTAGCTGTGGTTTGTAAATCACCTCGTCTGTTAGCTGTGGTTTGTAACTCACCTCGTCTGTTAGCTGCGGTTTGTAACTCACCTCGTCTGTGAGCTGCTAGCTGTGGTTTGTAACTCACCTCGTCTGTGAGCTGCTAGCTGTGGTTTGTAACTCACCTCGTCTGTGAGCTGCTAGCTGTGGTTTGTAACTCACCTCGTCTGTGAGCTGCTAGCTGTGGTTTGTAACTCACCTCGTCTGTGAGCTGCTAGCTGTGGTTTGTAACTCACCTCGTCTGTGAGCTGCTAGCTGTGGTTTGTAACTCACCTCGTCTGTGAGCTGCTAGCTGTGGTTTGTAACTCACCTCGTCTGTTAGCTGCTAGCTGTGGTTTGTAACTCACCTCGTCTGTTAGCTGCTAGCTGTGGTTTGTAACTCACCTCGTCTGTTAGCTGCTAGCTGTGGTTTGTAACTCACCTCGTCTGTGAGCTGCTAGCTGTGGTTTGTAACTCACCTCGTCTGTTAGCTGCTAGCTGTGGTTTGTAACTCACCTCGTCTGTAAGTTGCTAGCTTCTTCACCAGGTCAGACTGTTGTTGCAACACTGAGTGTAGAGAGGAGATCTCAGTGGCCAGGGCCTCATAGGACTGTAGCACTGCCTTATCGCTGTAGAATAACAACACAAGACTACAATGAGACAAGACTACAGGACAACACTCCTACATTCATCTACAGGACCATTTACATTTGCACAATACATACTTAAATCAGGAATACACAGATTATTATATTTGTGGAAACAGTAATGCTGCCACTTTCCCCTGCAGTTCCAGAATATTAAAAATAAATAAATAAACATACATTTAATTGATAGAAGAAAAATCCTTTAACATTAAAACGCAAAAGACCTACATGTATATTTTCTATTATCGGGTCAAGATGCAAGAAGACAAGATGTTTTGAGCATCAAAAAAGGGAGTTTGAGACGTGATGTTGGTGGCAGCACCTGGAAGACTGCCTTGTAGAGGGGCACAGATCTCATGAACACGTGGACTAAACCGGACTCAGCAGAGAGAGAGAGACCAACTGGAAGACTGCCTTGTAGAGGGGCACAGATCTCATGAACACGTGGACTAAACCGGACTCAGCAGAGAGAGAGACCACCTGGAAGACTGCCTTGTAGAGGGGCACAGATCTCATGAACACGTGGACTAAACCGGACTCAGCAGAGAGAGAGACCACCTGGAAGACTGCCTTGTAGAGGGGCACAGATCTCATGAACACGTGGACTAAACCGGACTCAGCAGAGAGAGAGACCAACTGGAAGACTGCCTTGTAGAGGGGCACAGATCTCATGAACACGTGGACTAAACCGGACTCAGCAGAGAGAGAGACCAACTGGAAGACTGCCTTGTAGAGGGGCACAGATCTCATGAACACGTCGACTAAACCGGACTCAGCAGAGAGAGAGACCAACTGGGAGACTGCCTTGTAGAGGGGCACAGATCTCATGAACACGTGGACTAAACCGGACTCAGCAGAGAGAGAGACCAACTGGAAGACTGCCTTGTAGAGGGGCACAGATCTCATGAACACGTCGACTAAACCGGACTCAGCAGAGAGAGAGACCAACTGGAAGACTGCCTTGTAGAGGGGCACAGATCTCATGAACACGTCGACTAAACCGGACTCAGCAGAGAGAGAGACCAACTGGAAGACTGCCTTGTAGAGGGGCACAGATCTCATGAACACGTGGACTAAACCGGACTCAGCAGAGAGAGAGACCAACTGGAAGACTGCCTTGTAGAGGGGCACAGATCTCATGAACACGTGGACTAAACCAGACTCAGCAGAGAGAGAGAGACCAACTGGAAGACTGCCTTGTAGAGGGGCACAGATCTCATGAACACGTCGACTAAACCGGACTCAGCAGAGAGAGAGACCAACTGGAAGACTGCCTTGTAGAGGGGCACAGATCTCATGAACACGTCGACTAAACCGGACTCAGCAGAGAGAGAGAGAGACCACGGGATAAAAAAAAAAAAAAAATCTACAACGTTACTGATTTCCTACTGAATTATAACATATTTATTTGCCAAGTGCTTTTCAAACCTTACACTTAAAAAAAAAAAGATACTCGGGCTTAAAGATTTCTCTGTGAGATTCACAGGAAGGAGAAGGAACCTGTTCAGTGTGATAAAAGGCCATTACTTTGTTCTCTATGAATAAAACTCTGGGCCTGTAGCGCCAACTAGTGGACATAATAATGTACTGGAGGTCCAAATGAGATCAAATCCCTTTTGTATTTGTCAAACGCTCCTGATACACACAGCTGTAGTGAACTTTACAGTGAAGTGCTTCTTCACCAGCCATTTCCCAACCATGTAGAGTTTAAGTATGAAACATCTGCTAAATAAACTAGGAAATAGAAACACAATAAAATAATGAGACTATATACAAGGAGTACAGAGTCACTGTGCAGGGGTACCAGGTAGTAATGAGACTATATCCAAGGAGTACCAGTACAGAGTCACTGTGCAGGGGTACCAGGTAGTAATGAGACTATATACAAGGAGTACAGAGTCACTGTGCAGGGGTACCAGGTAGTAATGAGACTATATACAAGGAGTACAGAGTCACTGTGCAGGGGTACCAGGTAGTAATGAGACGATATACAAGGAGTACAGAGTCACTGTGCAGGGGTACCAGGTAGTAATGAGACTATATACAAGGAGTACAGAGTCACTGTGCAGGGGTACCAGGTAGTAATGAGACTATATACAAGGAGTAGAGTCACTGTGCAGGGCTACCAGGTAGTAATGAGACGATATACAAGGAGTACAGAGTCACTGTGCAGGGGTACCAGGTAGTAATGAGACTATATACAAGGAGTACAGAGTCACTGTGCAGGGGTACCAGGTAGTAATGAGACTATATCCAAGGAGTACCAGTACAGAGTCACTGTGCAGGGGTACCAGGTAGTAATGAGACTATATACAAGGAGTACCAGTACAGAGTCACTGTGCAGGGCTACCAGGTAGTAATGAGACTATATACAAGGAGTACAGAGTCACTGTGCAGGGCTACCAGGTAGTAATGAGACGATATACAAGGAGTACAGAGTACAGAGTCAATGTGCAGGGGTACCAGGTAGTAATGAGACGATATACAAGGAGTACAGAGTCAATGTGCAGGGCTACCAGGTAGTAATGAGACGATATACAAGGAGTACCAGTACAGAGTCACTGTGCAGGGGTACCAGGTAGTAATGAGACTATATACAAGGAGTACAGAGTCACTGTGCAGGGGTACCAGGTAGTAATGAGACTATATACAAGGAGTACGGAGTCACTGTGCAGGGGTAGCAGGTAGTAATGAGACTATATACAAGGAGTACCAGTACAGAGTCACTGTGCAGGGGTAGCAGGTAGTAATGAGACTATATACAAGGAGTACCAGTACAGAGTCAGGGGTACCAGGTAGTAATGAGACTATATACAAGGAGTACCAGTACAGAGTCACTGTGCAGGGGTACCAGGTAGTAATGAGACTATATACAAGGAGTACCAGCACAGAGTCAGGGGTACCAGGTAGTAATGAGACTATATACAAGGAGTACCAGTACAGAGTCAGGGGTAGCAGGTAGTAATGAGACTATATACAAGGAGTACCAGTACAGAGTCAGGGGTAGCAGGTAGTAATGAGACTATATACAAGGAGTACCAGTCACTGTGCAGGGGTACCAGGTAATAATGAGACTATATACAAGGAGTACAGAGTCACTGTGCAGGGGTACCAGGTAGTAATGAGACGATATACAAGGAGTACCAGTACAGAGTCAGGGGTACCAGGTAGTAATGAGACTATATACAAGGAGTACCAGTACAGAGTCAGGGGTACCAGGTAGTAATGAGACTATTTACAAGGAGTACCAGTACAGAGTCAGGGGTACCAGGTAGTAATGAGACTATATACAAGGAGTACCAGTACAGAGTCAGGGGTACCAGGTAGTAATGAGACTATATACAAGGAGTACCCGTACAGAGTCAGGGGTACCAGGTAGTTGAGGTAATATGTACATGTAGGTGGAGGTGAAAGTATCTTGGCAATCAGGATAGATAATAAACAGAGTATCAGCAACGTGAAGAGTGTCTGTGTGTGTGAGCGTATGGTGTGTGTGAGCGTATGGTGTGTGTGTGTGAGCGTATGGTGTGTGTGAGCGTATGGTGTGTGTGTGTGAGTGTATGGTGTGTGTGTGTGGCGTCAATATGTGTGTGTGAGCGTATGGTGTGTGTGTGTGGCGTCAATATGTGTGTGAGCGTATGGTGTGTGTGTGTGGCGTCAATATGTGTGTGTGAGCGTATGGTGTGTGTGTGTGGCGTCAATATGTGTGTGAGCGTATGGTGTGTGTGTGTGGCGTCAATATGTGTGTGTGAGCGTATGGTGTGTGTGTGTGGCGTCAATATGTGTGTGAGCGTATGGTGTGTGTGTGAGCGTATGGTGTGTGTGTGTGGCGTCAATATGTGTGTGTGAGCGTATGGTGTGTGTGTGTGGCGTCAATATGTGTGTGAGCGTATGGTGTGTGTGTGTGGCGTCAATATGTGTGTGTGGCATCAATATGTGTGTGTGAGCGTATGGTGTGTGTGTGTGGCGTCAATATGTGTGTGAGCGTATGGTGTGTGTGTGAGCGTATGGTGTGTGTGTGTGGCGTCAATATGTGTGTGTGAGCGTATGGTGTGTGTGTGAGCGTATGGTGTGTGTGTGAGCGTATGGTGTGTGTGTGTGGCGTCAATATGTGTGTGTGAGCGTATGGTGTGTGTGTGTGGCGTCAATATGTGTGTGTGAGCGTATGGTGTGTGTGTGAGCGTATGGTGTGTGTGTGTGGCGTCAATATGTGTGTGAGCGTATGGTGTGTGTGTGTGGCGTCAATATGTGTGTGAGCGTATGGTGTGTGTGTGTGGCGTCAATATGTGTGTGAGCGTATGGTGTGTGTGTGTGGCGTCAATATGTGTGTGAGCGTATGGTGTGTGTGTGTGGCGTCAATATGTGTGTGAGCGTATGGTGTGTGTGTGTGGCGTCAATATGTGTGTGAGCGTATGGTGTGTGTGTGTGGCGTCAATATGTGTGTGAGCGTATGGTGTGTGTGTGTGAGCGTATGGTGTGTGTGTGTGGCGTCAATATGTGTGTGTGAGCGTATGGTGTGTGTGTGTGGCGTCAATATGTGTGTGAGCGTATGGTGTGTGTGTGTGGCGTCAATATGTGTGTGTGAGCGTATGGTGTGTGTGTGTGGCGTCAATATGTGTGTGTGAGCGTATGGTGTGTGTGTGTGGCGTCAATATGTGTGTGTGAGCGTATGGTGTGTGTGTGTGGCGTCAATATGTGTGTGTGAGCGTATGGTGTGTGTGTGGCGTCAATATGTGTGTGAGCGTATGGTGTGTGTGTGTGGCGTCAATATGTGTGTGTGAGCGTATGGTGTGTGTGTGTGGCGTCAATATGTGTGTGTGTGAGCGTATGGTGTGTGTGTGAGCGTATGGTGTGTGTGTGTGGCGTCAATATGTGTGTGTGAGCGCATGGTGTGTGTGTGTGGCGTCAATATGTGTGTGTGAGCGTATGGTGTGTGTGTGTGGCGTCAATATGTGTGTGTGAGCGTATGGTGTGTGTGTGTGGCGTCAATATGTGTGTGAGCGTATGGTGTGTGTGTGTGGCGTCAATATGTGTGTGTGAGCGTATGGTGTGTGTGTGTGGCGTCAATATGTGTGTGTGAGCGTATGGTGTGTGTGTGTGGCGTCAATATGTGTGTGTGAGCGTATGGTGTGTGTGTGTGTATATATATAGAGCCAGTGATTGTATATAGAGCCAGTGAGTGTATATAGAGCCAGTGAGTGTATATAGAGCCAGTGATTGTATATAGAGCCAGTGAGTGTATATAGAGCCAGTGAGTGTATATAGAGCCAGTGAGTGTATATAGAGCCAGTGAGTGTATATAGAGCCAGTGAGTGTATATAGAGCCAGTGAGTGTATATAGAGCCAGTGAGTGTATATAGAGCCAGTGAGTGTATATAGAGCCAGTGATTGTATATAGAGCCAGTGAGTGTATATAGAGCCAGTGAGTGTATATAGAGCCAGTGAGTGTATATAGAGCCAGTGATTGTATATAGAGCCAGTGAGTGTATATAGAGCCAGTGAGTGTATATAGAGCCAGTGAGTGTATATAGAGCCAGTGAGTGTATATAGAGCCAGTGAGTGTATATAGAGCCAGTGAGTCCAGTGAGTGTATATAGAGCCAGTGATTGTATATAGAGCCAGTGATTGTATATAGAGCCAGTGATTGTATATAGAGCCAGTGAGTCCAGTGAGTGTATATAGAGCCAGTGAGTGTATATAGAGCCAGTGATTGTATATTGAGCCAGTGATTGTATATAGAGCCAGTGAGTGTATATAGAGCCAGTGAGTCCAGTGAGTGTATATAGAGCCAGCTAGTACGATCAGTCTATCTGAGTGGCATGCATCCTAGTCTATTGTCGTACAATCCTCCTATCTGAGTGGCATGCATCCTAGTCTATTCTAGTACGATCCTTCTATCTGAGTGGCATGTCCCAGTACTCAGACAAGTTTCTTGTTGAACGTGAACCCTGTTGCTAGGTAAACTACAGACATAGATTTTCCCGGCTCTGAGGTAAACAATGCTTTGTCTCCACCTGGTGGCTGACGTATGGCATCTACACTATGACAGGTGTTTCAAATGGGGCTAAATTCTGCTTCAATTTATTTAGTGAGATCTTTCCCCCGGTGTCAAACCTGAAGAAGTATTTCTGATGAGATGAAGGACATACCTGGGGTTGGACTCCACGTGATTCTGGTCACAGTCAGTTCCAGAAGAATCCTAGGAAGAGGAGGTCATCAAAAGAGTTATAAATTAAACCCTAGAATAAGAGCGTAGTTCACAGACCATGTCTGGAAAAGAAAGCCCGGCAAACTACACCGGCATTCTGGTTGATCCACAATGTGTGTTCCTGGACCTCAAACAAAGGTTTCTGGGTCAACAGACCTTCACCAGGGTTTTTGGGGTCAACAGACCTTCACCCGGGTTTTTGGGGTCAACAGACCTTCACCCGGGTTTTTGGGGTCAACAGACCTTCACCCGGGTTTTTGGGGTCAACAGACCTTCACACTAGTTCTATATCCCCATAGTCTTACCCCACAGTGTTCCTGCAGTCGGTTCTTCTCCAGAGTCATCCTCTCCAACTCCTCCTGCAGAGTATGCATCTTCAGTTCACTGTTGATCCTGTCCACCTGCCAGTAGTCCTGAGTACTGGTTAGAGACTTCATCACTATGGAGAGAGAGAGAACACACACGGTTAGAATACAACGTTGTCACTTCTGGGTCATGTGACATCAGTCCCCTTCTACTTCTGTTACACTCTAGAAACATTGAACACCAGGGTAGAGGGTTGAACAATGAATACTCTAGCTTGTCTGGGAGAAACATTGAACATCAGGGTAGAGAAGGTTGAACAATGAATACTCTAGCTTGTCTGTGGGATAGTGGGCACATTGGGATTTGAGCGTCTAGACTCAGTGAAAAGTCATGGGCATTAACTGTCCCTTAGCTGGACATTAGGTAAAATCCTGGTCATTACACCTTGGCTGAGCATAAAGGGAAAGTCCCTGCCTGGTCAGGATGACACCACATGACAGTCTGTTGGTGAGACTAAGGGGAAAACCTGATAATGATACTGTCCCTTGGCTGAGGTTAAGTCCCTGGTCATTAAAGTACCTTGGCTGAGGTTAAGTCCCTTGGCTGAGGTTAAGTCCCTGATCATTAAAGTACCTTGGCTGAGGTTAAGTCCCTGGTCATTAAAGTACCTTGGCTGAGGTTAAGTCCCTGGTCATTAAAGTACCTTGGCTGAGGTTAAGTCCCTGGTCATTAAAGTACCTTGGCTGAGGTTAAGTCCCTGGTCATTAAAGTACCTTGACTGAGGTTAAGTCCCTGGTCATTAAAGTACCTTGGCTGAGGTTAAGTCCCTGGTCATTAAAGTACCTTGGCTGAGGTTAAGTCCCTGGTCATTAAAGTACCTTGGCTGAGGTTAAGTCCCTGGTCATTAAAGAACCTTGGCTGAGGTTAAGTCCCTGATCATTAAAGTCCCTTGGCTGAGGTTAAGTCCCTGGTCATTAAAGTCCCTTGGCTGAGGTTAAGTCCCTGGTCATTAAAGTCCCTTGGCTGAGGTTAAGTCCCTGGTCATTAAAGTACCTTGGCTGAGGTTAAGTCCCTGGTCATTAAAGTCCCTTGGCTGAGGTTAAGTCCCTGGTCATTAAAGAACCTTGGCTGAGGTTAAGTCCCTTGGCTGAGGTTAAGTCCCTGGTCATTAAAGTACCTTGGCTGAGGTTAAGTCCCTTGGCTGAGGTTAAGTCCCTGGTCATTAAAGTCCCTTGACTGAGGTTAAGTCCCTGGTCATTAAAGTACCTTGACTGAGGTTAAGTCCCTTGACTGAGGTTAAGTCCCTGGTCATTAAAGTACCTTGACTGAGGTTAAGTCCCTGGTCATTAAAGTACCTTGACTGAGGTTAAGTCCCTGGTCATTAAAGTACCTTGGCTGGTCTCCATCTCAGTCTTTAACTGCAGCAGCTCCATCTCTTTGGCCTGCAGCTGCTCATTCAGGAGCCTCTCAGACTCACTCTTCTCCCTCTTCTAGAGAAACACAGTTAAAGAAAAGAGAGATATGATGAAGAGTAAAAGATGAAGAGTCAGTGAAGGAGAGACAATTACAAAGAGACAGGATAAAGACAGGAAGAGATACTGACCAGCTGGACCCAGTGGACTGTCCACACCAGCTGGACCCAGTGGACTGTCCACACCAGCTGGACCCAGCTGGACTGTCCATACCAGCTGGACCCAGCTGGACCGTCCACACCAGCTGGACCCAGCTGGACCGTCCACACCAGCTGGACCGTCCACACCAGCTGGACCCAGTGGACTGTCCACACCAGCTGGACCCAGCTGGACTGTCCATACCAGCTGGACCCAGCTGGACCGTCCACACCAGCTGGACCCAGCTGGACCGTCCACACCAGCTGGACCGTCCACACCAGCTGGACCGTCCACACCAGCTGGACCTAGTGGACTGTACATACCAGTTTATTAAGCTCCAGCTGCAGGTCCTCCTTCTCCATGTAGATGCCACGGTAGGCACTGAAGGCCTTGTTGACGTACTGGGGTCCTTCAGGGGAAGGAGCTTCAGGCCTGAACAGCTACAGGGTACAACACACAGCTACAGGTTACAACACACAGCTACAGGGTACAACACACAGCTACAGGGTACAACACACAGCTACAGGGTACAACACACAGCTGTTGAATCTCATGATGCAAGCCTCTCCATGAACAGGATTACCTCAACACATTGATAAGTGACAATGTTTTTTTACTGTACGAACAACCCATGACAATTGAGCTAGATGTACTTTGACCATTTGAGGTTTTATCTGTTCCCCAAAAAATAAATCAATGTCCCTATCAGGATAATAAAGTTGTATTTTACTGCTACTGCTGAGAACTTACTGTATCAAGATATGCATGTATGAAGTGGTTACTGTTGTGTCTTAATGAAGCCCCACCCCTCATCCTGTACCTTATCTTCCAGTTGTTTGACTCTCTTCCTCAGCAGTGTGTTCTCTCTCTCCGTGTCTCTCAGCCTCTTCTTGATGTCCTCGTATGCTGTGACCAAGGCAAAGTGGGAGGCTACGGACTCATCCCCGGCACACACGGACACGGGGCTCTCCCCTGCTCCACCGTACGCCGTCTCATGCTTCAGAATGCAGATATCATCCTCCACTGCCTCCATGCCAAGCTCCATGCCAGGCCTAGCTAGTAGAGAGCAGAGGTAGATCCGAGGAGTCAATTATACACAACTAAGACAATAATGCCAAGCTCCATGCCAGGCCTAGCTAGTAGAGAGCAGAGGTAGACCCGAGGAGTCAATTATACACAACTAAGACAATAATGCCAAGCTCCATGCCAGGCCTAGCTAGTAGAGAGCAGAGGTAGACCCGAGGAGTCAATTATACACAACTAAGACAATAATGCCAAGCTCCATGCCAGGCCTAGCTAGTAGAGAGCAGAGGTAGACCCGAGGAGTCAATTATACACAACTAAGACAATAATGCCAAGCTCCATGCCAGGCCTAGCTAGTAGAGAGCAGAGGTAGACCCGAGGAGTCAATTATACACAACTAAGACAATAATGCCAAGCTCCATGCCAGGCCTAGCTAGTAGAGAGCAGAGGTAGACCCGAGGAGTCAATTATACACAACTAAGACAATAATGCCAAGCTCCATGCCAGGCCTAGCTAGTAGAGAGCAGAGGTAGATCCGAGGAGTCAATTATACAGTCAATTATACACAACTAAGACAATAATGTCAAGCTCCATGCCAGGCCTAGCTAGTAGAGAGCAGAGGTAACATAGACAGGGCTCTAACTCCTCTAGCTCCACAATGAAATAGGGTGCAGGCCAGGCAGCAGGCTGTTAGCCAGCCTGCCAGCATAGTGGAGTCTGCCACTAGCACAGTCAGTGTAGTCAGCTCAGCTATCACCATTGAGACCGTGTCTGTGCCTCGACCTAGGTTGGGCAAAACTAAACATGGCGGTGTTCGCCTTAGCAATCTCACTAGGATAAAGACCACCTCCATTCCTGTCATTACAGAAAGAGATCATGATACCTCACATCTCAAAATAGGGCTACTTAATGTTAGATCCCTTACTTCAAAGGCAATTATAGTCAATGAACTAATCACTGATCATAATCTTGATGTGATTGGCCTGACTGAAACATGGTTTAAGCCTGATGAATTTACTGTTTTAAATGAGGCCTCACCTCCTGGCTACACTAGTGACCATATCCCCGTGCATCCCGCAAAGGCGGAGGGGTTGCTAACATTTACGATAGCAAATTTCAATTTACAAAAAAAAAATGACGTTTTCGTCTTTTGAGCTTCTAGTCATGAAATCTATGCAGCCTACTCATTCACTTTTTATAGCTACTGTTTACAGGCCTCCTGGGCCATATACAGCATTTCTCACTGAGTTCCCTGAATTCCTATCGGACCTTGTAGTCATAGCAGATAATATTCTAATCTTTGGTGACTTTAATATTCACATGGAAAAGTCCACAGACCCACTCCAAAAGGCTTTCGGAGCCATCATCGACTCAGTGGGTTTTGTCCAACAGGTCTCTGGACCCACTCACTGTCACAGTCATACGCTGGACCTAGTTTTGTCCCATGGAATAAATGTGGTGGATCTTAATGTTTTTCCTCATAATCCTGGACTATCGGACCACCATTTTATTACGTTTGCAATTGCAACAAATAATCTGCTCAGACCCCAACCAAGGAACATCAAAAGTCGTGCTATAAATTCACAGACAACACAAAGATTCCTTGATGCCCTTCCAGACTCCCTCTGCCTACCCAAGGACGCCAGAGGACAAAAATCAGTTAACCACCTAACTGAGGATCTCAATTTAACCTTGCGCAATACCCTAGATGCAGTTGCACCCCTAAAAACTAAAAAAAAAAATCTCATAAGAAACTAGCTCCCTGGTACACAGAAAATACCCGAGCTCTGAAGCAAGCTTCCAGAAAATTGGAACGGAAATGGCGCCACACCAAACTGGAAGTCTTCCAACTAGCTTGGAAAGACAGTACCGAAGAGCCCTTACTGCTGCTCGATCATCCTATTTTTCTAACTTAATTGAGGAAAATAAGAACAATCCGAAATTCCTTTTTGATACTGTCGCAAAGCTAACTAAAAAGCAGCATTCCCCAAGAGAGGATGACTTTCACTTTAGCAGTGATAAATTCATGAACTTCTTTGAGGAAAAGATTATGATTATTAGAAAGCAAATTACGGACTCCTCTTTAAACCTGCGTATTCCTCCAAACCTCAGTTGTCCTGAGTCTGCACAACTCTGCCAGGACCTAGGATCAAGAGAGACGCTCAAGTGTTTTAGTACTATATCTCTTGACACAATGATGAAAATAATCATGGCCTCTAAACCTTCAAGCTGCATACTGGACCCTATTCCAACTAAACTACTGAAAGAGCTGCTTCCTGTGCTTGGCCCTCCTATGTTGAACATAATAAACGGCTCTCTATCCACCGGATGTGTACCAAACTCACTAAAAGTGGCAGTAATAAAGCCTCTCTTGAAAAAGCCAAACCTTGACCCAGAAAATATAAAAAACTATCGGCCTATATCGAATCTTCCATTCCTCTCAAAAATTTTAGAGAAGGCTGTTGCTCAGCAACTCACTGCCTTCCTGAAGACAAACAATGTATATGAAATGCTTCAGTCTGGTTTTAGACCCCATCATAGCACTGAGACGGCACTTGTGAAGGTGGTAAATGACATTTTAATGGCATCGGACCGAGGCTCTGCATCTGTCCTCGTGCTCCTAGACCTTAGTGCCGCTTTTGATACCATCGATCACCACATTCTTTTGGAGAGATTGGAAACCCAAATTGGTCTACACGGACATGTTCTGGCCTGGTTTAGATCTTATCTGTCGGAAAGATATCAGTTTGTCTCTGTGAATGGTTTGTCCTCTGACAAATCAACTGTAAATTTCGGTGTTCCTCAAGGTTCCGTTTTAGGACCACTATTGTTCTCACTATATATTTTACCTCTTGGGGATGTTATTCGAAAACATAATGTAAACTTTCACTGCTATGCGGATGACACACAGCTGTACATTTCAATGAAACATGGTGAAGCCCCAAAATTGCCCTCGCTAGAAGCATGTGTTTCAGACATAAGGAAGTGGATGGCTGCAAACTTTCTACTATTAAACTCGGACAAAACAGAGATGCTTGTTCTAGGTCCCAAGAAACAAAGAGATCTTCTGTTGAATCTGACAATTAATCTTAATGGTTGTACAGTCGTCTCAAATAAAACTGTGAAGGACCTCGGCGTTACTCTGGACCCTGATCTCTCTTTTGAAGAACATATCAAGACCATTTCAAGGACATCTTTTTTCCATCTACGTAACATTGCAAAAATCAGAAACTTTCTGTCCAAAAATGATGCAGAAAAATTAATCCATGCTTTTGTCACTTCTAGGTTAGACTACTGCAATGCTCTATTTTCCGGCTACCCGGATAAAGCACTAAATAAACTTCAGTTAGTGCTAAATACGGCTGCTAGAATCCTGACTAGAACCAAAAAATTTGATCATATTACTCCAGTGCTAGCCTCTCTACACTGGCTTCCTGTCAAAGCAAGGGCTGATTTCAAGGTTTTACTGCTAACCTACAAAGCATTACATGGGCTTGCTCCTACCTATCTCTCTGATTTGGTCCTGCCGTACATACCTACATGTACGCTACGGTCACAAGACGCAGGCCTCCTAATTGTCCCTAGAATTTCTAAGCAAACAGCTGGAGGCAGGGCTTTCTCCTATAGAGCTCCATTTTTATGGAACGGTCTGCCTACCCATGTCAGAGACGCAAACTCGGTCTCAACCTTTAAGTCCTTACTGAAGACTTATCTCTTCAGTGGGTCATATGATTGAGTGTAGTCTGGCCCAGGAGTGGGAAGGTGAACGGAAAGGCTCTGGAGCAACGAACCGCCCTTGCTGTCTCTGCCTGGCCGGTTCCCCTCTTTCCACTGGGATTCTCTGCCTCTAACCCTATTACAGGGGCTGGGTCACTGGCTTACTGGGGCTCTCTCATGCCGTCCCTGGAGGGGGTGCGTCACCTGAGTGGGTTGATTCACTGTTGTGGTCATCCTGACTGGGTTGGCGCCCCCCTTGGGTTGTGCCATGGTGGAGATCTTTGTGGGCTATACTCAGCCTTGTCTCAGGATGGTAAGTTGGTGGTTGAAGATATCCCTCTAGTGGTGTGGGGGCTGTGCTTTGGCAAAGTGGGTGGGGTTATATCCTTCCTGTTTGGCCCTGTCCGGGGTGACCTCGGATGGGGCCACAGTGTCTCCTGACCCCTCCTGTCTCAGCCTCCAGTATTTATGCTGCAGTAGTTTATGTGTCGGGGGCTGGGGTCAGTTTGTTATATCTGGAGTACTTCTCCTGTCCTATTCGGTGTCCTGTGTGAATCTAAGTGTGCGTTCTCTAATTCTCTCCTTCTCTCTTTCTTTCTCTCTCTCGGAGGACCTGAGCCCTAGGACCTGAGCTCCAGGACTACCTGACATGATGACTCCTTGCTGTCCCCAGTCCACCTGGCCATGCTGCTGTTCCAGTTTCAACTGACCTGAGCCCTAGGACCATGCCCCAGGACTACCTGACATGATGACTCCTTGCTGTCCCCAGTCCACCTGGAAATGCTGCTGCTCCAGTTTCAACTGTTCTGCCTTATTATTATCTGACCATGCTGGTCATTTATGAACATTTGAACATCTTGGCCATGTTCTGTTATAATCTCCACCCGGCACAGCCAGAAGAGGACTGGCCACCCCACATAGCCTGGTTCCTCTCTAGGTTTCTTCCTAGGTTTTGGCCTTTCTAGGGAGTTTTTCCTAGCCACCGTGCTTCTACACCTGCATTGCTTGCTGTTTGGGGTTTTAGGCTGGGTTTCTGTACAGCACTTTGAGATATCAGCTGATGTACGAAGGGCTATATAAATAAATTTGATTTGATTTGAGGTAGACCCGAGGAGTCAGTAGTAACATAACTAAGACAAAACAATAGTCATGAGTGTGACATAGAGTTGCATATATTTGGGAACAAATGTATTTATTTCCAGCACACTTTAGAATGACAATCGTTGTGCGCCGTGCTACAAATCCAGGATTGAGATTCTAGCGATGAGTTGACCTCACTGTTTGAAAATGCAGAGAAAATATAAAAAATATATAGGAGGAGCAGGTTGAACACCTCTCTCTTTCTTATCTGAGCCATAACAAGCTGCGTTGGGCTTGGCTGTGTGTGCAAGTCACCACGATAACCTGCTCTGCATTGGGCTTGACTGCGTGTGCAAGTCACCACGATAACCTGCTCTGCATTGGGCTTGACTGCGTGTGCAAGTCACCACGATAACCTGCTCTGCATTGGGCCACTGAAGACACCACGATAACCTGCTCTGCATTGGGCTTGGCTGTGTGTGCAAGTCACCAAGATAACCTGCTCTGCATTGGGCTTGACTGTGTGTGCAAGACACCAATAACCTGCTCTGCATTGGGCTTGACTGCGTGTGCAAGACACCACGATAACCTGCTCTGTATTGGGCTTGGCTGCGTGTGCAAGACACCACGATAACCTGCTCTGCATTGGGCTTGGCTGTGTGTGCAAGACACCACGATAACCTGCTCTGCATTGGGCTTGGCTGTGTGTGCAAGACACCAAGATAGCCAAGCCCAATGCAGAGCAGGTTGTGTGTGCAAGACACCAAGATAACCTGCTCTGCATTGGGCAGGCTGTGTGTGCAAGACACCAAGATAACCTGCTCTGCATTGGGCTTGACTGCGTGTGCAAGACACCACGATAACCAGCTCTGCATTGGGCTTGGCTGCGTGTGCAAGACACCACGATAACCTGCTCTGCATTGGGCTTGGCTGTGAAGACACCACGATAACCTGCTCTGCATTGGGCTTGGCTGTGTGCGCAAGACACCACGATAACCAGCTCTGCATTGGGCTTGACTGCGTGTGCAAGACACCACGATAACCTGCTCTGCATTGGGCTTGACTGCGTGTGCAAGACACCACGATAACCAGCTCTGCATTGGGCTTGACTGTGTGTGCAAGACACCACGATAACCAGCTCTGCATTGGGCTTGACTGCGTGTGCAAGACACCACGATAACCAGCTCTGCATTGGGCTTGAAAGACACCACGATAACCAGCTCTGCATTGGGCTTGACTGTGTGCAAGACACCACGATAACCAGCTCTGCATTGGGCTTGACTGTGTGTGCAAGACACCAAGATAACCTGCTCTGCATTGGGCTTGACTGCGTGTGCAAGACACCACGATAACCAGCTCTGCATTGGGCTTGGCTGTGTGTGCAAGACACCACGATAACCAGCTCTGCATTGGGCTTGACTGCGTGTGCAAGACACCACGATAACCAGCTCTGCATTGGGCTTGACTGCGTGTGCAAGACACCAAGATAACCTGCTCTGCATTGGGCTTGACTGCGTGTGCAAGACACCACGATAACCAGCTCTGGGACACAACATCGTGAGTCTGTGTATTGGTTGGATTCCCAATACACAGACTCCTGATGTTGTGTCCCGATGTTACACGATAACGGAAGTGAGAGCTAAGGAACTGTTGCGTCAAAGAGAAACCAAAACCAGCGTTGTATGTCATGACACTTGTTGAAATTAATCTATCTATTATTGAAACGACTAGTTAAAGCCATAATCAATTATTATCGGTTAAAAACAATTCGTAAATATATCAGGTTGTCATAAAATAAACACGTCCCTTTCCACCACACCAGGAAAAAAATCAAAACATCAGCATTTCGAAGGACGTTAGCATACCTAGCTACCGTTAGCAACTCTGGACAGGCCATTATTCGATATGGATCAACCCAAACTAAAGACTGATGTGTTATCTATCGTGCTAAATTGCTAATCTAGACCGTACAACTGTGAGACAGTTTTCTATGACAGTCTTATAGCAGTTATCTGGCAGCTAAACGATACAAGAATACGCAGCCAGCTGATGACCAATTGATACTAGCTAGCCGCGTTAGCTTATTTTACCTTTGTTGATGTTGTTTTCGACGATATCACGTTGTGTATCTACCGAGCATGGTTTTAGTACCAATTAACGGGACGACTGTGATGGCAAAAAAATTGATCTCTCTGTTGTAAATCGTTATTTGATATGTTTTCGATATCAAATACATTTGTGATTAAACATGAACCAGGAAACGTCCAACGTCTGGTGAAATGTCACTTCCGGGGTTGATGTGACTTTCAAAATAAAAGGCCCGACGTCATCCTCGACTTAAAAATTAAAAAAAAACCTAAAACCTATGAATCTGGTTGTGTAGCTAGATATACGACTCGGATGAACACTATAATATTTGAAAAGCTTCCAAACTATGGGTTAGAGATTATAGAAACAATATCGTGTTTATTCATACTATTTTTTTATGACATGAACAGCATTTCTGGTCTCGGGTTTCTTCTGACCGCTCCCCTGCAAAGTTCGACAATCGATTATTTTAGCCTTTTGCCGGGTAGCTAGCAAAATGCTAAATTGGCGAGCTGGCTAGCTAAATTCGCTAGTAGTAGTGATGCACATTTAGCGATTCAATCTGTGTAAGGTTAAATACATTTATTCGGAGATAGCTAGCCAGTCAGTAAGTTACCTATTAATATATTTTTGAAACGACTTGAACGAAGAGGGACGTTAGCTAGGCGCTAATAAGAATGATTATTTTTCCATCCAAAGCTAGAATGTTGTTAGCCAGCTGGCTAACGTTAGCTACAATCATGACGATCTAAATGTGTGGATCATTAGCAAAGGCCATTCATTCATTGTCTAGCTAGTAGCTCAGTATATTCAAAAATATTTGCTAGCAAGTAGTCTTAGCAAATACATTATAGATCGCTGACACTGATTTATTTTCTCTATGACAATATCAGATGGGCTAGCTAGCCAATATGTTTGTGTTTGCTTGTTTAGGTCAGCCAAGATCGCTCAGTTCAGCTGTAAAACAAAAAATGAGTCTTCTTCCAGACCTGAATGCCAATGAGGATGAAACATCCTACTATGCAGACAAGACCTGGGTCCAGTGCAAGTCTCCCAGATGTCTGAAGTGGAGACTGGTACCAAAGAGTGATGAAACGGTGGCTGAGCTGGACCATGGCAAGTCCTGGCACTGTCATATGAACCCAGACCCTCTGTTCAGCCACTGCAGCGTCCCTCAGGGCCCTTTCCCCAACAACTCCCAGTTCAAGGAACATGGCCTGAAGGTTGTGTACTCCGGGCTGCCTGTCGGGAGCCTGGTGCTGGTGAAAGCATGTAACTGGCCATGGTACGGGATGGTTGGCAGTCAGTGCTTATGTGCCCGTTTCCAGGACTCAGATCAAGGCCTGAAAGGGCTTTTTAGTCCAGAAGTAGGTTTAAT
Organism: Oncorhynchus tshawytscha; assembly: GCF_018296145.1. NCBI lineage: Eukaryota > Metazoa > Chordata > Actinopteri > Salmoniformes > Salmonidae > Oncorhynchus > Oncorhynchus tshawytscha. Next base: position 13,972 of record NW_024608595.1, on the reverse strand, counting down.
CTAGTTCCATGAAAACAGGCACGAACCCTAGGCCTGAAAGGGCTTTTTAGTCCAGAAGTAGGTTTAATCTAGTTCCATGAAAACAGGCACTAACCCTAGGCCTGAAAGGGCTTTTTAGTCCAGAAGTAGGTTTAATCTAGTTCCATGAAAACAGGCACTAACCCTAGGCCTAAATATCTGTTTAGTCCAGAAGTAGGTTTAATCTAGTTCCATGAAAACAGGCACGAACCCTAGGCCTAAATATCTGTTTAGTCCAGAAGTAGGTTTAATATAGTTCCATGAAAACAGGCACGAACCCTAGGCCTAAATATCTGTTTAGTCCAGAACTAGGTTTAATCTAGTTCCATGAAAACAGGCATGAACCCTAGGCCTAAATATCTGTTTAGTCCAGAACTAGGTTTAATCTAGTTCCATGAAAACAGGCATGAACCCTAGGCCTAAATATCTGTTTAGTCCAGAACTAGGTTTAATCTAGTTCCATGAAAACAGGCACGAACCCTAGGCCTAAATATCTGTTTAGTCCAGAAGTAGGTTTAATCTAGTTCCATGAAAACAGGCACGAACCCTAGGCCTAAATATCTGTTTAGTCCAGAAGTAGGTTTAATCTAGTTCCATGAAAACAGGCACTAACCCTAGGCCTGAAAGGGCTTTTTAGTCCAGAAGTAGGTTTAATATAGTTCCATGAAAACAGGCACGAACCCTAGGCTTAAATATCTGTTTAGTCCAGAAGTAGGTTTAATATAGTTCCATGAAAACAGGCACGAACCCTAGGCCTAAATATCTGTTTAGTCCAGAAGTAGGTTTAATATAGTTCCATGAAAACAGGCACGAACCCTAGGCTTAAATATCTGTTTAGTCCAGAAGTAGGTTTAATCTAGTTCCATGAAAACAGGCACTAACCCTAGGCCTAAATATCTTTTTAGTCCAGAAGTAGGTTTAATATAGTTCCATGAAAACAGGCACGAACCCTAGGCCTAAATATCTTTTTAGTCCAGAAGTAGGTTTCATCTAGTTCCATGAAAACAGGCACGAACCCTAGGCCTAAATATCTGTTTAGTCCAGAAGTAGGTTTAATCTAGTTCCATGAAAACAGGCACTAACCTAGGCCTAAATATCTGTTTAGTCCAGAAATAGGTTTAATCTAGTTCCATGAAAACAGGCACTAACCCTAGGCCTAAATATCTTTTTTAGTCCAGAAGTAGGTTTAATCTAGTTCCATGAAAACAGGCAACCCTAAAATATCTGTTTAGTCCAGAAGTAGGTTTAATATAGTTCCATGAAAACAGGCCTAAATATCTGTTTAGTCCAGAAGTAGGTTTAATCTAGTTCCATGAAAACAGGCACGAACCCTAGGCCTAAATATCTTTTAGTCCAGAAGTAGGTTTAATCTAGTTCCATGAAAACAGGCACTAAGCCCTTTTTAGGCCAGAAGTACTATCCATGTTTGAGTTTTTAGAAGTAGGTTTAATATAGTTCCATGAAAACAGGCACGAACCCTAGGCCTAAATATCTGTTTAGTCCAGAAGTAGGTTTAATATAGTTCCATGAAAACAGGCACTAACCTAGGCCTAAATATCTGTTTAGTCCAGAAGTAGGTTTAATATAGTTCCATGAAAACAGGCACTAACCCTAGGCCTAAATATCTGTTTTAGTCCAGAAGTAGGTTTAATATAGTTCCATGAAAACAGGCACTAAACCTAGGCCTAAATATCTTTTTAGTCCAGAAGTAGGTTTAATATAGTTCCATGAAAACAGGCACGAACCCTAGGCCTAAATATCTGTTTAGTCCAGAAGTAGGTTTAATATAGTTCCATGAAAACAGGCACTAAACCTAGGCCTAAATATCTGTTTAGTCCAGAAATTTGTTTAATTCTAGTTCCATGAAAACAGGCACGAACCTAGGCCTAAATATCTTTTTAGTCCAGAAGTAGGTTTAATCTAGTTCCATGAAAACAGGCACTAAGCCTAAATATCTTTTTAGTCCAGAAGTAGGTTTAATATAGTTCCATGAAAACAGTATGCAGTTTGTCTGTTTCTATGTTTTGGTTGTAGGCCTAAATATCTGTTTAGTCCAGAAGTAGGTTTAATATAGTTCCATGAAAACAGGCACTAAACCTAGGCCTAAATATCTGTTTAGTCCAGAAATAGGTTTAATCTAGTTCCATGAAAACAGGCACGAACCCTAGGCCTAAATATCTTTTGATAGAAGTGGTTTAATCTAGTTCCATGAAAACAGGCACTTGCCTAAATATGTTTTGGTCCAGAAGTAGGTTTAATATAGTTCCATGAAAACAGGCATTCCTAGTTGTAAATATCTTTTTAGTCTAGGTTTCATGTTTTCCATGAAAACCGTGTAGCTACTACAGTTAGTTCTATTGAATTCATCCATACCAGTGTTAGACCGTAGATAAAGCGTTAACTGTCATTGCTGCTTTCCAGGTGGCCAGTTTCTAAGTCCAGACCCCAGTGGAGTGAGTATGTGAGGCTGGACAGCAGGGTTATGTTGTATGTCTAGTTTGTCTGTTTCTGTTTTGGTTGGTCCTCATACATTCAGATTCTGGGCTGCTGCCAAACATGTGAACTCTGGGCATTCTCCACTAAAGTTGTATCTTTTTATTTTGTCTGTTTAATGTTTTGGTGAAGGTCAATAGAGATGAAAGATTCAGTGATATGGGCATTCTATGTCACACATGTCCATAGTTTGTTTGTTTCTATGTTTTGGTTGGTCGGGGTGTGATATGAGTGGGCATTCTATGTTGTATGTCTAGTTTGTCTGTTTCTATGTTTTGGTTGGTCAGGGTGTGATATGAGTGGGCATTCTATGTTGTATGTCTAGTTTGTCTGTTTCTATGTTTTGGTTGGTCAAGGTGTGATATGAGTGGGCATTCTATGTTGTATGTCTAGTTTGTCTGTTTCTATGTTTTGGTTGGTCGGGGTGTGATATGAGTGGGCATTCTATGTTGTATGTCTAGTTTGTCTGTTTCTATGTTTTGGTTGGTCGGGTGTGATATGAGTGGGCATTCTATGTTGTATGTCTAGTTTGTCTGTTTCTATGTGTTTGGCCTGATATTGTTCTCAGTCAGATGCAGGTGTTAGTCGTTGTCTCTGATTGGGAACCATATTTAGGTGGCCTGTTTTTGTATTGTGGGGTGTGGGTGATTGTTCCTGTTTCCAGTGTTGGTGGTCACGGTACAGGACTGTTTCGTCTTCGTTCATTTTGGAGGTTTATTGTTTTTTTTTTTTGTTCGTTGTTCAAGTATTCTATTAAAATGGATAATCGTCACGCTGCATTTTGGTCCTCCTCTCTTTTGCCCGACGAAGAGTGTTACACATACTCTTATCTTGGAGGGAGTTAAAAACATTTTAAACATTTTGCACTGTTTTTTTTCCAGACACAGATTTAGCCTGGTCCTAAAACTAGAATAAAACCTCTCAATGGAGAATCTCTAATAAAAAATTTTTTTATTTTTTTTTAATTCCAAAACTAGGCTTAATCTGTGTTTGAGAAACAAAATAAATACATTTTAAAAAAAATCCGGCATAGCCCAGATACAGGAACCTGCGAGGCGCTATGAGGAAGTCTTATGAGGTGGCGATGGAGGAGGTGGCTAAGGTCAGGGAGATGGGCTGTGAGGAGAGACTGCAGATCAGCCACTTCCAGCCACAGGATTGTGAGTAGACTTACATCGGAATAACTGCATTGATAAGAGTCTCTGAGATACTGTCACCTGACCACTGTCTTTTTTTAACATGGTTAGAGCGTTGGACTAGTAACCGAAAGGTTGCAAGTTCAAACCTCCGAGCTGACAAGGTACAAATCTGTCGTTCTGCCCCTGAACAGGCAGTTAACCCACTGTTCCTAGACCGTCATTGAAAATAAGAATTTGTTCTTAACTGACTTGCCTGGTTAAATAAAGGTAAAAATAAATAAAATATGGTACATTTGTTTTTTAACGACATTCAGGAAGTTTCCAGAATCGGATTCCAATGTTTCATATTTGAAATCGGTTCCATATTTGAAATCAGTTTCATATTTGAAATCAGTTCCATATTTGAAATCGGTTCCATATTTGAAATCGGTTCCATATTTGAAATCGGTTCCATATTTGAAATCGGTTCCATATTTGAAATCGGTTCCATATTTGAAATCGGTTCCATATTTGAAATCGGTTCCATATTTGAAATCGGTTTCATATTTGAAATCGGTTCCATATTTGAAATCTGTTTCATATTTGAAATCGGTTCCATATTTGAAATCGGTTTCATATTTGAAATCGGTTTCATATTTGAAATCGGTTTCATATTTGAAATCGGTTTCATATTTGAAATCGGTTCCATATTTGAAATCGGTTTCATATTTGAAATCGGTTCCATATTTGAAATCGGTTCCATATTTGAAATCGGTTCCATATTTGAAATAGGCAGATAAAATACATTCAGAAATATGGAGATGGTGCCGTGCTGTTGTCCAAATAGTTCTGTGATGATAATGCGTTGATTCTGTGTTGCATGATGTGATCCCCCCCCTATGACTGTGTTCCAGTGTTGAGTCAGGCTCAGAGGTTAATGCATGCTATTGAGAGGATGCTCAGACAATACTCCAACCAGCAGGACAACCATGGCAAGGTAGAGACATTTTAGGTTCTAGTAACTTCTGTATTTTACTAACAATCTCCTGGGTATCCAGTATCCACTGCTATTAGGATGTGTGACACTGCACATACAGCCAATGATTTGACTATTTTCAATGAGATAAAATGACGCTGCAATGTGTTGTATTTCGCTACATGTTATGTGTGTTATTGGTGTTGTGACAGCAGGACCAGAGGATTCGGATGTGGGATGCCGGCATCGAGGAGGACGGAGACACTCTGATCATAGAAGGGTTCAGGTTTGACAGCGCCACCTGTCTGGAGGACCTGATGACTGCAGGAAACAAGAAATAAAGAGATTTTTTATTTTTTTTTAACAAGATATTTCCAGATAGTTTTTCTTCAAGACCTGTTAATCCTTTCCCCTTAAAAGTGCTTTATATTGTATGATATTTATTTGAAATGTTATATTTTTCTAAAATATTTGTTTGTGGTCATTGTTTGAAGAAAATCTACATTGTGGTGACTGGCAGTTTGAAGAAGCCTTCAACCTCAGTCTTTCCTGTTCGGCCCGTTTGTTAAATCTTTCTCTGTGTTCATTCATTCTCATGTTGTCATCGTATGTTGTTGTTCCAGTGCAACACGGCTGTATGTTGTTGTTCCAGTGCAACACGGCTGTATGTTGTTGTTCCAGTGCAACACGGCTGTATGTTGTTGTTCCAGTGCAACACGGCTGTATGTTGTTGTTCCAGTGCAACACGGCTGTATGTTGTTGTTCCAGTGCAACACGGCTGTATGTTGTTGTTCCAGTGCAACACGGCTGTATGTTGTTGTTCCAGTGCAACACGGCTGTATGATGTTGTTCCAGTGCAACACGGCTGTATGTTGTTGTTCCAGTGCAACACGGCTGTATGTTGTTGTTCCAGTGCAACACGGCTGTATGTTGTTGTTCCAGTGCAACACGGCTGTATGTTGTTGTTTCAGTGCAACACGGCTGTATGTTGTTGTTCCAGTGCAACACGGCTGTATGTTGTTGTTCCAGTGCAACACGGCTGTATGTTGTTGTTCCAGTGCAACACGGCTGTATGTTGTTGTTCCAGTGCAACACGGCTGTATGTTGTTGTTCCAGTGCAACACGGCTGTATGTTGTTGTTCCAGTGCAACACGGCTGTATGTTGTTGTTCCAGTGCAACACGGCTGTATGTTGTTGTTCCAGTGCAACACGGCTGTATGTTGTGTTCCTCATGGTGTTTAACGGTCAGCGAATGGAGGAAATAAACGTTGGTATCAGACAAGAAAACCACGGTAGTGCAGCGACAATCACTGCTTAATTGCCTCAGGATAATGTACTGTATATAGCAGGATAATGTACTGTATATAGCAGGATAATGTACTGTATATAGCAGTATGGTGCAGGATAATGTACTGTATATAGCAGGATAATGTACTGTATATAGCAGGATGGTGCATGTACTGTATATAGCAGGATAATGTACTGTATATAGCAGGATAATGTACTGTATATAGCAGGATAATGTACTGTATATAGCAGGATAATGTACTGTATATAGCAGGATAATGTACTGTATATAGCAGGATAATGTACTGTATATAGCAGGATAATGTACTGTATATAGCAGTATGGTGCAGGATAATGTACTGTATATAGCAGCATGGAGCAGGATAATGCATTGTGTATATAGCAGGATAATGTACTGTATATAGCAGTATGGTGCAGGATAATGTACTGTATGTAGCAGTATGGAGTAGGATAATGTACTGTATATAGCAGGATAATGTGCTGTATATAGCAGTATAATACAGGATAATGTACTGTATATAGCAGTATGGTGCAGGATAATGAACTGTATATAACAGTATTAGCTTGGGTTTGGCCATGAAGCATGACACTCCACTATATCCTATCCTACCTCCTTCCTACCGACATCCTACCAGTCTCAACAGCTTCACTGGCAGAAATGTTCTGTCTACTTGATGTTTTCTGTTCTTAACCTGAAAAGCTGCTGACCAGCTATTTGACTCCTGGTTTATTGTTATAAACACAGAGTCTGTGAGGGTCTTCATACGTTTCTGGTTTATTCATCACGGTGTAGTGGAGGTTGTTAGTAATGGGTGACTCTAGTTATCTCTCTCTCTAGAGCTCTTTGGTAACAAACACACAATGTTTTGGCGTGTGAAAGAAGGATGTAGAAAATAACCTCATACCTACTGTAAAACATTGTGGTGGATCTGTGATGTTATGGGGCTGTTTAGCCTCCACTGGTCCTGGGATCCTTGTTAAGGTCAACGGCATCATGAACTTTACCAAATACTTGGACATTTTAGATAAAAACCTGGTTGTCTCTGCCAGGAGACTGAAACTTGGCCACAAGTGGATCTTCCAGTAAGACGATAACCCCAAGCACCCATCAACATCCACGAAGAAATGGTTCATTGACCACAAAATCAAGTCTCCGAACTTTAAACATATTGAAAATCTGTGGTGTGAATTGAAGAGAGCCGGTCCATAAGCACAGACAGAGGATATCAAGGATCTGAAAGGATTCTGTATGGAGGACTGTTCTAAGATCCCTCACAATGTGTTCTAGAATCTCAGAAAACATTCTAGAATAAGTCTCAGTACCTTTTGTCCTCACAAGGTGTTCTAGAATCTCAGAAAACATTCTAGAATAAGTCTCAGTACCTTTATCCTCACAATGTGTTCTAGAATCTCAGAAAATATTCTAGAATACGTCTCAGTACCTTTTGTCCTCACAAGGTGTTCTAGAATCTCAGAAAACATTCTAGAATAAGTCTCAGTACCTTTATCCTCACAATGTGTTCTAGAATCTCAGAAAACATTCTAGAATAAGTCTCAGTACCTTTTGTCCTCACAAGGTGTTCTAGAATCTCTGGAAAACATTCTAGAATAAGTCTCAGTACCTTTATCCTCACAAGGTGTTCTAGAATCTCAGAAAACATTCTAGAATAAGTCTCAGTACCATTATCCTCACAAGGTGTTCTAGAATCTCAGAAAACATTCTAGAATAAGTCTCAGTACCATTATCCTCACAATGTGTTCTAGAATCTCAGAAAACATTCTAGAATAAGTCTCAGTACCTTTATCCTCACAAGGTGTTCTAGAATCTCAGAAAACATTCTAGAATAAGTCTCAGTACCATTATCCTCACAAGGTGTTCTAGAATCTCAGAAAACATTCTAGAATAAGTCTCAGTACCATTATCCTCACAAGGTGTTCTAGAATCTCAGAAAACATTCTAGAATAAGTCTCAGTTTATCCTCACAATGTGTTCTAGAATCTCAGAAAACATTCTAGAATAAGTCTCAGTACCATTATCCTCACAATGTGTTCTAGAATCTCAGAAAACATTCTAGAATAAGTCTCAGTACCTTTTGTCCTCACAAGGTGTTCTAGAATCTCAGAAAACATTCTAGAATAAGTCTCAGTACCTTTATCCTCACAATGTGTTCTAGAATCTCAGAAAATATTCTAGAATACGTCTCAGTACCTTTATCCCCGTAAGGGTAGGGTGCCGGAGTATTGAAAACAGGGGTGCCAATAAAAATCTCTTCTCTGGGCAATTGTATTAGTAGTGGTGGAAAAAGTACCCAACTGTCATATTTGAGTAAAAGTATAGACACCTTAATAGAAAATGACTCAAGTAAAAGTTAAAGTCACCCAGTAAAATACTACTTGAGTAAAAGTCTAAAAGTATTTGGTTTTAAATATACTTAAGTATCAAAAGTAAATATAAATCATTTCAAATTCAGGCACCATTTACTTCATTTTTATTTTTACATTGACTGATAGCCAGGGGCACACTCCAACACTAGCCAATAGAGATGACCAGGGATGTTCTCTTGATAAGTGTGTGAATTGGGCCTTCCTGTCCTGCTAAGCTTTAAAAATGTAATGAGTACATTTGGGTGTCAGGAAAAATGTACATTATTTTATTTTTTTGAGCCTACTATATAGCTCAGTATTTATATTGTAGCTCATCTAAAGGGTGTCAATCATTTTGGAACTGACTCAGCATGTTGAGGGTTTTTTGTAATATCTTGAGTTGTTGAATAGGAACAAAAGACAAATACTGAGCTATTTTGTGTGGTGCAAACCTTTTTAAGGATATGATGGAGAGATGCCACCGGCACGCTTTCCTCATCAGCCCACAAACAACTTGCGGTGGTGAGTACTGGTCGAAGATACAATGTAGAAGTACTGGTCAAAGATACAATGTAGAAGTACTGGTCGAAGATACAATGTAGAAGTACTGGTCAAAGATACAATGTAGAAGTACTGGTCGAAGATACAATGTAGAGGTACTGGTCGAAGATACAATGTAGAAGTACTGGACAAAGATACAATGTAGAAGTACTGGTCGAAGATACAATGTAGAGGTACTGGTCGAAGATACAATGTCACTTTAAACTCTCAAAAAAATCATTTTAAGGTTTATATTTCGCTGTTAATATGTTGTAAACCTACTGCGGGGTATATCGTGAAACATTAGGATGATAAGTAAACATTTATAGCAAATATTTACTAAATGTGTTTTAAGCCAAATTGGGAAAATGCAATGCAGTGGAACATCTGAATCCTCACATCCTCTCACAACTCAAGGTAGGCTTACTAGGAGTGTGTGTGTGTGTGCCTCAATCGATTCAGGCTTTGCAGCAGTTCATTTATCAGCTGTGAAAAAAATGTGAGTTTGGGTGGGGAGGGACCAAGCCAATACTGTATATTATAACAGACAGGATGGCGAGGGACCAAGCCAATACTGTATATTATAACAGACAGGATGGGGAGGGACCAAGCCAATACTGTATATTATAACAGACAGGATGGGGAGGGACCAAGCCAATACTGTATATTATAACAGACAGGATGGGGAGAGACCAAGCCAATAATGTATATTATAACAGACAGGATGGGGAGGGACCAAGCCAATACTGTATATTATAACAGACAGGATGGGGAGGGACCAAGCCAATACTGTATATTATAACAGACAGGATGGGGAGGGACCAAACCAATACTGTATATTATAACAGACAGGATGGGGAGGGACCAAGCCAATACTGTATATTATAACAGACAGGATGGGGAGGGACCAAGCCAATACTGTATATTATAACAGACAGGGTGGGGAGGGACCAAGCCAATACTGTATATTATAACAGACAGGGTGGGGAGGGACCAAGCCAATACTGTATATTATAACAGACAGGATGGGGAGGGACCAAGCCAATACTGTATATTATAACAGACAGGATGGGGAGGGACCAAGCCAATACTGTATATTATAACAGACAGGATGGGGAGGGACCAAGCCAATACTGTATATTATAACAGACAGGATGGGGAGGGACCAAGCCAATACTGTATATTATAACAGACAGGATGAGGAGGGACCAAGCCAATACTGTATATTATAACAGACAGGATGGGGAGGGACCAAGCCAATACTGTATATTATAACAGACAGGATGGGGAGGGACCAAGCCAATACTGTATATTATAACAGACAGGATGGGGAGGGACCAAGCCAATACTGTATATTATAACAGACAGGATGGGGAGGGACCAAGCCAATACTGTATAACAGACAGGGTGGTGATGGACCAAACCAATACTGTATAACAGACAGGGTGGTGATGGACCAAACCAATACTGTATAACAGACAGGGTGGTGATGGACCAAACCAATACTGTATAACAGACAGGGTGGTGATGGACCAAACCAATACTGTATAACAGACAGGGTGGTGATGGACCAAACCAATACTGTATAACAGACAGTTTTGTGATGGACCAAACCAATACTGTATAACAGACAGGGTGGTGTCCCACATGGAACCCTTTTCCCTTCATGGTGTTCAGCCCTATGGCCTCTGGTAAAATGTAGGCTTAGTGCATTAGACAGTATATATACAATACTGTATAAATGTAGGCTTAGTGGACTAGACAGTATATATACTGTATAAATGTAGGCTTAGTGCACTAGACTTTTACTCGGACAAAACAGAGATGCTTGTTCTAGGTCCCAAGAAACAAAGAGATCTTCTGTTGAATCTGACAATTAATCTTAATGGTTGTACAGTCGTCTCAAATAAAACTGTGAAGGACCTCGGCATTACTCTGGACCCTGATCTCTCTTTTGAAGAACATATCAAGACCATTTCAAGGACAGCTTTTTTCCATCTACGTAACATTGCAAAAATCAGAAACTTTCTGTCCAAAAATGATGCAGAAAAATTAATCCATGCTTTTGTCACTTCTAGGTTAGACTACTGCAATGCTCTACTTTCCGGCTACCCGGATAAAGCACTAAATAAACTTCAGTTGGTGCTAAATACGGCTGCTAGAATCCTGACTAGAACCAAAAAATTTGATCATATTACTCCAGTGCTAGCCTCTCTACACTGGCTTCCTGTCAAAGCAAGGGCTGATTTCAAGGTTTTACTGCTAACCTACAAAGCATTACATGGGCTTGCTCCTACCTATCTCTCTGATTTGGTCCTGTCGTACATACCTACAAGTACGCTACGGTCACAAGACGCAGGCCTCCTAATTGTCCCTAGAATTTCTAAGCAAACAGCTGGAGGCAGGGCTTTCTCCTATAGAGCTCCATTTTTATGGAACGGTCTGCCTACCCATGTCAGAGACGCAAACTCGGTCTCAACCTTTAAGTCTTTACTGAAGACTCATCTCTTCAGTGGGTCATATGATTGAGTGTAGTCTGGCCCAGGGGTGGGAAGGTGAACGGAAAGGCTCTGGAGCAACGAACCGCCCTTGCTGTCTCTGCCTGGCCGGTTCCCCTCTTTCCACTGGGATTCTCTGCCTCTAACCCTATTACAGGGGCTGAGTCACTGGCTTACTGGGGCTCTCTCATGCCGTCCCTGGAAGGGGTGCGTCACCTGAGTGGGTTGATTCACTGATGTGGTCATCCTGTCTGGGTTGGCGCCCCCCCTTGGGTTGTGCCATGGCGGAGATCTTTGTGGGCTATACTCGGCCCTGTCTCAGGATGGTAAGTTGGTGGTTGGAGATATCCCTCTAGTGGTGTGGGGGCTCTGCTTTGGCAAAGTGGGTGGGGTTATATCCTTCCTATTTGGCCCTGTCCGGGGTGTCCTCGGATGGGTCCACAGTGTCTCCTGACCCCTCCTGTCTCAGCCTCCAGTATTTATGCTGCAGTAGTTTATGTGTCGGGGGCTAGGGTCAGTTTGTTATATCTGGAGTACTTCTCCTGTCCTATTCGGTGTCCTGTGTGAATCTAAGTGTGCGTTCTCTAATTCTCTCCTTCTCTCTCTCGGAGGACCTGAGCCCTAGGACCATGCCCCAGGATTACCTGACATGATGACTCCTTGCTGTCCCCAGTCCACCTGGCCGTGCTGCTGCTCCAGTTTCAACTGTTCTGCCTTCTTATTATTCGAACATGCTGATCATTTATGAACATTTGAACATCTTGGCCATGTTCTGTTATAATCTCCACCCGGCACAGCCAGAAGAGGACTGGCCACCCCACATATGCTCTCTAATTCTCTTTTTTTTCTCTCTCGGAGGACCTGAGCCCTAGGACCATGCCCCAGGACTACCTGACATGACTCCTTGCTGTCCCCAGTCCATCTGACCGTGCTGCTGCTCCAGTTTCAACTGTTCTGCCTTATTATACGACCATGCGGTCATTTATGAACATTTGAACATCTTGGCCATGTTCTGTTATAATCTCCACCCGGCACAGCCAGAAGATGACTGGCCACCCCACATAGCCTGGTTCCTCTCTAGGTTTCGGCCTTTCTAGGGAGTTTTTCCTAGCCACCGTGCTTCTACACCTGCATTGCTTGCTGTTTGGGGTTTTAGGCTGGGTTTCTGTACAGCACTTTGAGATATCAGCTGATGTACGAAGGGCTATATAAATACATTTGATTTGATTTGATTTGACTAGACAGTATATATACTGTATAAATGTAGGCTTAGTGGACTAGACAGTATATATACTGTATAAATGTAGGCTTAGTGGACTAGACAGTATATATACTGTATAAATGTAGGCTTAGTGCACTAGACAGTATATACAGTGCCTTGCGAAAGTATTCGGCCCCCTTGAACTTTGCGACCTTTTGCCACATTTCAGGCTTCAAACATAAAGATATAAAACTGTATTTTTTTGTGAAGAATCAACAACAAGTGGGACACAATCATGAAGTGGAATGACATTTATTGGATATTTCAAACTTTTTTAACAAATCAAAAACTGAAAAATTGGGCGTGCAAAATTATTCAGCCCCTTTACTTTCAGTGCAGCAAACTCTCTCAGAAGTTCAGTGAGGATCTCTGAATGATCCAATGATGACCTAAATGACTAATGATGATAAATACAATCCACCTGTGTGTAATCAAGTCTCCCTATAAATGCACCTGCACTGTGATAGTCTCAGAGGTCCGTTAAAGCGCAGAGAGCATCATGAAGAACAAGGAACACACCAGGCAGGTCCGAGATACTGTTGTGAAGAAGTTTAAAGCCGGATTTGGATACAAAGATTTCCCAAGCTTTAAACATCCCAAGGAGCACTGTGCAAGCGATAATATTGAAATGGAAGGAGTATCAGACCACTGCAAATCTACCAAGACCTGGCCGTCCCTCTAAACTTTCAGCTCATACAAGGAGAAGACTGATCAGAGATGCAGCCAAGAGGCCCATGATCACTCTGGATGAACTGCAGAGATCTACAGCTGAGGTGGGAGACTCTGTCCATAGGACAACAATCAGTCGTATATTGCACAAATCTGGCCTTTATGGAAGAGTGGCAAGAAGAAAGCCATTTCTTAAAGCTATCCATAAAAAGTGCCGTTTAAAGTTTGCCACAAGCCACCTGGGAGACATACCAAACATGTGGAAGAAGGTGCTCTGGTCAGATGAAACCAAAATTGAACTTTTTGGCAACAATGCAAAACGTTATGTTTGGCCTAAAAGCAACACAGCTCATCACCCTGAACACACCATCCCCACTGTCAAACATGGTGGTGGCAGCATCATGGTTTGGGCCTGCTTTTCTTCAGCAGGGACAGGGAAGATGGTTAAAATTGATGGGAAGATGGATGGAGCCAAATACAGGACCATTCTGGAAGAAAACCTGATGGAGTCTGCAAAAGACCTGAGACTGGGACGGAGATTTGTCTTCCAACAAGACAATGATCCAAAACATAAAGCAAAATCTACAATGGAATGGTTCAAAAATAAACATATCCAGGTGTTAGAATGGCCAAGTCAAAGTCCAGACCTGAATCCAATCGAGAATCTGTGGAAAGAACTGAAAACTGCTGTTCACAAATGCTCTCCATCCAACCTCACTGAGCTCGA
>NW_024608594.1:45000-69240 GCF_018296145.1 Oncorhynchus tshawytscha | reverse complement strand
ATCACTGACAAACGCTCCCTAAAACACTTCTGTGAGCAGGCCTTTCTAATCAACCTGGCCCGGGTATCCTGGAAGGACATTGACCTCATCCCATCAGTTGAGGATGCCTGGTCATTCTTTAAAAGTAACTTCCTCAGCATTTTAGATAAGCATGCTCCGTTCAAAAAATGCAGAACTTAGAACAGATACAGTCCTTGGTTCACCCCAGACCTGACTGCCCTCGACCAGCACAAAAACATCCTGTGGCGGACTGCAATAGCATCGAATAGTCCCCGTGATATGCAACTGTTCAGGGAAGTCCGGAACCAATACACGCAGTCAGTCAGGAAAGCTAAGGCCAGCTGCTTCAGGCAGAAGTTTGCATCCTGTAGCTCCAACTCCAAAAGGTTCTGGGACACTGTGAAGTCCATGGAGAACAAGAGCACCTCCTCCCAGCTGCCCACTGCACTGAGGCTAGGTAACACGGTCACCACCGATAAATCCATGATTATCGAAAACTTCAATAAGCATTTCTCAACGGCTGGCCATGCCTTCCGCCTGGCTACTCCAACCTCGGCCAACAGCTCCGCCCCCCCGGCAGCTCCTCGCCCAAGCCTCTCCAGGTTCTCCTTTACCCAAATCCAGATAGCAGATGTTCTGAAAGAGCTGCAAAACCTTGATCCGCACAAATCAGCTGGGCTTGACAATCTGGACCCCCTATTTCTGAAACTATCCGCCGCCATTGTCGCAACCCCTATTACCAGCCTGTTCAACCTCTCTTTCATATCGTCTGAGATCCCCAAGGATTGAAAGCTGCCGCAGTCATCCCCCTTTCAAAGGGGAGACACCCTGGACCCAAACTGTTACAGACCTATATCCATCCTGCCCTGCCTATCTAAGGTCTTCGAAAGCCAAGTCAACAAACAGGTCACTGACCATCTCGAATCCCACCGTACCTTCTCCGCTGTGCAATCTGATTTCCGAGCCGGTCACGGGTGCACCTCAGCCACACTCAAGGTACTAAACGATATCATAACCGCCATCGATAAAAGACAGTACTGTGCAGCCGTCTTCATTGACCTTGCCAAGGCTTTCGACTCTGTCAATCACCATATTCTTATCGGCAGACTCAGTAGCCTCGGTTTTTCGGATGACTGCCTTGCCTGGTTCACCAATTACTTTGCAGACAGAGTTCAGTGTGTCAAATCGGAGGGCATGCTGTCCGGTCCTCTGGCAGTCTCTATGGGGGTGCCACAGGGTTCAATTCTCGGGCCGACTCTTTTCTCTGTATATATCAATGATGTTGCTCTTGCTGCGGGCGATTCCCTGATCCACCTCTACGCAGACGACACCATTCTATATACTTTTGGCCCGTCATTGGACACTGTGCTATCTAACCTCCAAACAAGCTTCAATGCCATACAACACTCCTTCCGTGGCCTCCAACTGCTCTTAAACGCTAGTAAAACCAAATGCATGCTTTTCAACCGATCGCTGCCTGCACCCGCATGCCCGACTAGCATCACCACCCTGGATGGTTCCGACCTTGAATATGTGGACATCTATAAGTACCTAGGTGTCTGGCTAGACTGCAAACTCTCCTTCCAGACTCATATCAAACATCTCCAATCGAAAATCAAATCAAGAGTCGGCTTTCTATTCCGCAACAAAGCCTCCTTCACTCATGCCGCCAAGCTTACCCTAGTAAAACTGACTATCCTACCGATCCTCGACTTCGGCGATGTCATCTACAAAATGGCTTCCAACACTCTACTCAGCAAACTGGATGCAGTCTATCACAGTGCCATCCGTTTTGTCACTAAAGCACCTTATACCACCCACCACTGCGACTTGTATGCTCTAGTCGGCTGGCCCTCGTTACATATTCGTCGCCAGACCCACTGGCTCCAGGTCATCTACAAGTCCATGCTAGGTAAAGCTCCGCCTTATCTCAGTTCACTGGTCACGATGGCAACACCCATCCGTAGCACTCGCTCCAGCAGGTGTATCTCACTGATCATCCCTAAAGCCAACACCTCATTTGGCCGCCTTTCGTTCCAGTACTCTGCTGCCTGTGACTGGAACGAATTGAAAAATCGCTGAAGTTGGAGACTTTTATCTCCCTCACCAACTTCAAACATCAGCTATCTGAGCAGCTAACCGATCGCTGCAGCTGTACATAGTCTATTGGTAAATAGCCCACCCATTTTCACCTACCTCATCCCCATACTGTTTTTATTTATTTACTTTTCTGCTCTTTTGCACACCAATATCTCTACCTGTACATGACCATCTGATCATTTATCACTCCAGTGTTAATCTGCAAAATTGTAATTATTTGCCTACCTCCTCATGCCTTTTGCACACATTGTATATAGACTCCCCCCTTTGTTTTCTACTGTGTTATTGACTTGTTAATTGTTTATTCCATGTGTAACTCTGTGTTGTCTGCTCACACTGCTATGCTTTATCAAATCAAATCAAATCAAATCAAATTTTATTTGTCACATACACATGGTTAGCAGATGTTAATGCGAGTGTAGCGAAATGCTTGTGCTTCTAGTTCCGACAATGCAGTAATAACGAACAAGTAATCTAACTAACAATTCCAAAAAACTACTGTCTTATACACAGTGTAAGGGGATAAAGAATATGTACATAAGGATATATGAATGAGTGATGGTACAGAGCAGCATAGGCAAGATACAGTAGATGATATCGAGTACAGTATATACATATGAGATGAGTATGTAAACCAAGTGGCATAGTTAAAGTGGCTAGTGATACATGTATTACATAAGGATGCAGTCGATGATATAGAGTATAGTATCTACGTATGCATATGAGATGAATAATGTAGGGTAAGTAACATTATATAAGGTAGCATTGTTTAAAGTGGCTAGTGATATATTTACATCATTCCCATCAATTCCCATTATTAAAGTGGCTGGAGTAGAGTCAGTGTCATTGACAGTGTGTTGGCAGTAGCCACTCAATGTTAGTGGTGGCTGTTTAACAGTCTGATGGCCTTGAGATAGAAGCTGTTTTTCAGTCTCTCGGTCCCAGCTTTGATGCACCTGTACTGACCTCGCCTTCTGGATGACAGCGGGGTGAACAGGCAGTGGCTCGGGTGGTTGATGTCCTTGATGATCTTTATGGCCTTCCTGTAGCATCGGGTGGTGTAGGTGTCCTGGAGGGCAGGTAGTTTGCCCCCGGTGATGCGTTGTGCAGACCTCACTACCCTCTGGAGAGCCTTACGGTTGAGGGCGGTGCAGTTGCCATACCAGGCGGTGATACAGCCCGCCAGGATGCTCTCGATTGTGCATCTGTAGAAGTTTGTGAGTGCTTTTGGTGACAAGCCGAATTTCTTCAGCCTCCTGAGGTTGAAGAGGCGCTGCTGCGCCTTCCTCACGATGCTGTCTGTGTGAGTGGACCAATTCAGTTTGTCTGTGATGTGTATGCCGAGGAACTTAAAACTTGCTACCCTCTCCACTACTGTTCCATCGATGTGGATGGGGGTGTTCCCTCTGCTGTTTCCTGAAGTCCACAATCATCTCCTTAGTTTTGTTGACGTTGAGTGTGAGGTTATTTTCCTGACACCACACTCCGAGGGCCCTCACCTCCTCCCTGTAGGCCGTCTCGTCGTTGTTGGTAATCAAGCCTACCACTGTTGTGTCGTCCGCAAACTTGATGATTGAGTTGGAGGCGTGCGTGGCCACGCAGTCGTGGGTGAACAGGGAGTACAGGAGAGGGCTCAGAACGCACCCTTGTGGGGCCCCAGTGTTGAGGATCAGCGGGGAGGAGATGTTGTTGCCTACCCTCACCACCTGGGGGCCACTGCTATGCTTTATCTTGGCCAGGTCGCAGTTGCAAATGAGAACTTGTTCTCAACTAGCCTACCTGGTTAAATAAAGGTGAAATAAAAATAAATTTAAAAAAATAAAAAAATATACAGGCCTGTATAGTATAGATGTCTGTCTCTGACTCCTTCCTTCATATACAGGCCTGTATAGTATAGATGTCTGTCTCTGACTCTTTTCTTCATATAACCATCAAATACAAACACCAAGCTTGAACTGGTTGTAACTAGAAAACACAAAGCCTCATCGTAACAAGAACAATAATCAGTAAAGTTCACTTAAAGGTTCAATCTGGGATTGGTACGTCCATTTTATGACTTTTGAATTAATGATATAAAGCCATTTATTCAGCCATTGATTATTGAAGAATATTACTCAATATTAAGAACCCTGTGTTTTGGTTGATTATGTCACATGACCTGGATTTGAACCATAATTTAAATATTTTTCATCCAACTGTCCCCCTTTTTTCAGGCTGATGGTCCAGGCTGATGGTCCAGGCTGGTGGTCCAGGCTGATGGCCCAGGCTGATGGTCCAGGCTGATGGTCCAGGCTGATGGTCCAGGCTGATGGTCCAGGCTGATGGCCCAGGCTGATGGTCCAGGCTGATGGTTCAGGCTGATGGCCCAGGCTGATGGCCCAGGCTGATGGTCCAGGCTGATGGTTCAGGCTGATGGCCCAGGCTGATGGTCCAGGCTGATGGCCCAGGCTGATGGTCCAGGCTGATGGCCCAGGCTGATGGTCCAGGCTGATGGTCCAGGCTGATGGTCCAGGCTGATGGCCCAGGCTGATGGCCCAGGCTGATGGTCCAGGCTGATGGTTCAGGCTGATGGCCCAGGCTGATGGCCCAGGCTGATGGACCAGGCTGATGGTCCAGGCTGATGGCCCAGGCTGATGGTCCAGGCTGATGGCCCAGGCTGATGGTCCAGGCTGATGGTCCAGGCTGATGGTCCAGGCTGATGGTCCAGCACCATCCTCAGACAATTGCTTACATTTTTGGGAATAATTCTCATTTCTGGAAAAGGCTATAAGGTTAACATCCTGGTCATGTGACCAGATTAAACAAAACACTTAGTTCAACTATCTTATAAAATTAGAACCTAAAATTTTTCTTGTTTTACTTAATTGTTTGTAAACAATGTCATTGTAAAACATGGTGAAGATCATGTTGACCTCGTGGAAGGTCAGTCCCATGCATCCACATCAGTTTACATCACAATATTACACGTTATATACATCACAGAAGACTGAAATATAACCAAACTGTTAGACATAGAAACACCAGATTTACACTTTATATACATCACAGAAGACTGAAATATAACCAAACTGTTAGCCATCATTTCTCTTATGATTATTAATTATTAAATTATGAAAACTAGCAATAACATTACACCCATGAGGCCACGAGAGGGAGATTTGGTCATGTAGCTGCAGGAAGCTGTCATGCTAGAAAAGGTTAGAGACGCCTGGTAACGGCTACAAAAGAGAGAACCCTAAAGATTCGGCACATCTTGTGTTTCTACAAAAGAGAGAACCCTAAAGATTCGGCACATCTTGTGTTTCTATAAAAGAGAGAACCCTAAAGATTCAGCACATCTTGTGTTTCTACAAAAGAGAAAACCCTAAAGATTCGGCACATCTTGTGTTTCTACAAAAGAGAGAACCCTAAAGATTCGGCACATCTTGTGTTTCTATAAAAGAGAGAACCCTAAAGATTCAGCACATCTTGTGTTTCTACAAAAGAGAGAACCCTACAGATTCGGCACATCTTGTGTTTCTACAAAAGAGAAACCCTAAAGATTCGGCACATCTTGTGTTTCTATAAAAGAGAGAACCCTAAAGATTCAGCACATCTTGTGTTTCTATAAAAGAGAGAACCCTAAAGATTCGGCACATCTTGTGTTTCTACAAAAGAGAGAACCCTAAAGATTCAGCACATCTTGATAAAGATTCAGCACATCTTGTGTTTCTATAAAAGAGAGAACCCTAAAGATTCGGCACATCTTGTGTTTCTATAAAAGAGAGAACCCTAAAGATTCGGCATCTTGTGTTTCTACAAAAGAGAGAACCCTCTCTGTGTTTCTACAAAAGAGAGAACCCTACAGATTCAGCACATCTTGTGTTTCTATAAAAGCCAAAACATTCCTCAATATTAGTAGTCCGCATTGTATCATCGTGCTTTCTGATCAAAGACCATGTGAGCTACATGCAACATGTTAGCGATAGTTTCAGTGTCCTTGTGGTAATGCCTGAGATGGCCTAGCACTGATGTCCCACTGTAATAATACAATAAAATAAACTATTGTTTCAGGTAGGGTTCAAAAGGAAATTAATTTCCCAAAATGATCAGGGTTTCATGCTCATTCCCTTCTGATTCTGGGAATCTTCCAACCGGGATATCTGGAAAACCTTGGGATTCTGGGAAAGTGACAAAATGTTCCAACGATAAATATACTTGTATCTTGTGGAATTTTAATCCATTACTACTAAAGATATGCAGAATTATTGACATTTAAAGCTATTTTCAGGTATAAATTGTTCATGTTAAGAGGAGCTATTCTCAGGGTCCCTTTTATTTTGTATTTTTCTCTTATGATTATGAATTATTAAATTATGAAAACTAGTAATAACATTACACCCATGAGGCCACTAGAGGGAGATTTGGTCATTTAGCTTTATTGACATTTAGAGCTATTTTCAGGTAGAAATGCTTCATGTTAGGGAGCTATTCTCAGGTCCCCTGATACAGGCCAATTTCCCAGCCCTGTGGAGGTAGAGGAGGGGCTGAACAAACCCAGAGATGATTATGAGGGAGAAAGAGATGGCGAGAGCAAAGTAGAAGTCGTTGAAGTTCAGGTACCCTTGGAAAGACACAGTGACCATGACAGGAAGAACACTCACGACCACAGACACTAGAATGACCAGAATGATCCAGAAAGCCTTTCTCTTCATGTTGTTCATCCCTTCCCCCTCTCTCTCTCCTTCCCCCGGCCCGGGACGTCTCAGAGCTCTGAGAACAGCCAGGCAGCAGAACAACTCAATGGAAAACACAACCAGATACTGAGCCAAGTAAAAGTAATAGAAGGTGGTTGAGAAAGACATGAACAACGCAACAACACAGAACCCAATAACCACCAGCCAGACAACACCACAACACCCCACCCTGTACCTCAGGGGTTTGTACTTCAGGAAGGTTACAGGGTGGACCACCGCCAGGTAGCGCTCCACACAGATACAGCACTGGAACAGAGGACGACTGACAGTAAGTAAACCCACAGAGAAGCCATTCAACAGATAGTAGTCCAACAAAGCCAAGACATTGAATAGACAGTAGATGATCTCAGACACGGTCAGATTGAGAGAGAAGAAGTCTGAAGCCATCGTCCCTACAGCTCCGGTCACTATCAGCCACAGGACGTAGACATTGGTGGGGAGACCCAGGATGAGGTTGATAGAGATGGCAGCTGTGAACGGTACACACTGGACATACTGGAAAGGAAGGTGGGTAAGACTTTATAATAACAGTCATTAGTAAGACATTTATAAGACATTTACAAACAGTTTACTAATTAATCATTATTCACACATTTCAATCCCTCATCTATGGTTTATTATTGGAAGTTATCTTCTCAGTCCTTGGGGTGTGTGAATGTATGAGACAAAACATACCTATTTAGACTCCTTTAATAGCTATAAGTGAATTTCTCAAACACAATATGAAAAAATATTTGTTCCTCAGACAACACTGGTCTCTTCAGTGGGTCTAAAGCTCTGCCTCTGACCCAGCCTTCACACAGGTGTGTGTTTCCTCCCCACCTTTTCTGATGGACAACTCAACACACATCTAGGTCCTCCCCAAACCCATTATCTCATTGGATGGCATTGAGTTGGCTGTGTTGTCAACCATCATTTTGTCTGGTTTGAATCTCCCCTAAAGCTCGGCCCTGCCTTTGCACAGGTGTGTGTTACTTAATGGAGAAATGTATTCAGCCAGAACCAGATATGCAAACGTAGGAGGCGAAGGCCAGATCCAAAACAAACATGGACACAACACATGTTCTGTAGCAGGGGTTAGGTTAGTCTGTGGAGTGGAATGTGATTGGGTGTGACAGGGGAAGAGGTGTGATAAACGCTGTTCATTATTTTTCAATTGGTTTATGTATCTGTTGTTGTGTTGAAAATTTAAACCATGCTGGACAACGCAAAGTAAATCAACACTTGCTCTCATTGGACAGTTTTTACGCATAATTTAGTCTGGTTTGAATGTGCTCTAAAGCTCGGCCCTCCCTTCACACAGGTGTGTGTTACGTCATGGAGAAACCTATTGGGTCAGTTTGCTACAAGGGGCTGATCAGACTCAGGAAATGTCTTTTTTATACCTTTTGATTATAGACCTTCTCAGTACTTGTTATTCAGACTTACCATATACAGGTGAGTAACAAGGTTTGAGGGTATGTCTACCTTGCACACACTGAATAAATGTCAATAAAATCTCAGAAAACTCACCCACTGGGTGGAATAGCAATTTGATCAGGGAATTTTTCTTTAACTTCTTATGGCTGGGGGCAGTATTGAGTAGATTGGATGAATAAAGTGTCCAGAGAAAAAAATAATCTGAAAATCACATTGTAGGATTTCTAATGAATTTATTTGCAAATTATGGTGGAAATTATAACAAGTTTATCTCAATACTTTGTTATATACCCTTTGTTGGCAAAGACAGAGGTCAAACGTTTTCTGTAAGTCTTCACAAGGTTTTCACACACTGTTGCTGGTATTTTGGCCCATTCCTCCATGCAGATCTCCTCTAGAGCAGTGATGTTTTGGGGCTGTTACTGGGCAACACAGACTTTCAACTCCCTCCAAAGATTTTCTATGGGGTTGAGATCTGGAGACTGGCTAGGCCACTCCAGGACCTTGAAATGCTTCTTACGAAGCCACTCCTTCGTTGCCCGGGCGGTGTGTTTGGGATCATTGTCATGCTGAAAGACCCAGCCACGTTTCATCTTCAATGCCCTTGCTGATGGAAGGAGGTTTTCACTCAAAATCTCACGATACATGGCCCCATTCATTCTTTCCTTTACACGGATAAGTCGTCGTGGTCCTTTTGCAGAAAGACAGCCCCAAAGCATGATGTTTCCACCCCCATGCTTCACAGTAGGTATGGTGTTCTTTGGATGCAACTCAGCATTCTTTGTTCTCCAAACACAACGGCTTTGTTACTTTGGTCCCTCTCGCTCTCTTGTGATCATTTTGACCCTATGGGATGAGATCTTGCGTGGAGCCCCAGATCGAGGGAGATTATCAGTGGTCTTGTGTGTCTTCCATTTCCTAATAATTGCTCCCACAGTTGATTTCTTCAAACCAAGCTGCTTACCTATTGCAGATTCAGTCTTCCCAGCCTGGTGCAGGTCTACAATTTTGTTTCTGGTGTTTTTTGACAGCTCTTTGGTCTTGGCCATGGTGGAGTTTGGAGTGTGACTGTTTGAGGTTGTGGACAGGTGTCTTTTATACTGATAACAAGTTCAAACAGGTGCCATTAATACAGGTAACGAGTGGAGGACAGAGGAGCCTCTTAAAGAAGAAGTTACAGGTCTGTGAGAGCCAGAAATCTTGCTTGTTTGTAGGTGACCAAATACTTATTTTTCACCATAATTTGCAAATAAATTCATTAAAAATCCTGCAATGTGATTTTCAGGATTTTCTTTTCTCATTTTGTCTGTCATAGTTGAAGTGTACCGATGATGAAAATTACAGGCCTCTCTCATCTTTTTTAAGTGGGAGAACTTGCACAATTGGTGGCTGACTAAATACTTTTTTGCCCCACTGTACATGTATTGTGTAACATGAAGTCCTATGAGTGCCATCTGATGAAGATCATCAAAGGTTAGTGATGACTTTATCTCTATTTCTGCTTTTGTGTGACTCCTCTCTTTGTGACTCCTCTCTCTCCTCTCTTTCTCAGAACAAGAATAGACTGACGATTTTCAGAAGAAAGTTCTTTGTTTTTGGCTATATTGAGCCTGTAATCGAACACACAAATGGTGATACTCCAGATACTCAACTAATCTAAAGAAGGCCAGTTTTATTGGTTCTTTAACTTCTTGGTGACAGGGGGCAGTATTATCACGTCTGGATGAAATGCATGCCCAAATTCAACTGCCTGCTCCTCATCCCCAGAAGATAATATATGCATATTATTATTAGATTTGCATAGAAAACACTCTGAAGTTTCTAAAACTGTTTGAATCATGTCTGTGAGTATAACAGAACTTAGCAGGCGAAACCCTGAGGACAAACCATTCAGATTTTTTTGAGGTCACTCTCTTTTCAATGAGTTTTCATTGGGAATCCAGATTTCTAAGGGACCTTCATGCAGTTCCTATCACTTCCACTGGATGTCAACAGTCTTTAGAAATCGTTTGAGGTTATTCCTTTGTGTAATGAAGAAGTACGGCCATCTTGAACGAGGCTCACTTGAAGTCTAATGTTAGATAGAGGCGCGTAACAGCTAGCTACAGTTTGTTTTCTTCCTGTATTGAACACAGATCATCCCGTCTTCAATTTTATAGATTCTTTACATTAAAAAATACCTAAAGTTGTATTACAAAAGTAGTTTGAAATGTTTACAAGTAACTTTTGAGATATTTTGTAGTCACGTTGCCGCAAGTTGGAATAGGGTGTTTTTCTGGATCAAACGCGACAAATAAATGTACATTTTGTATATATAGAGACGGTATTAATCAAACAAAAGGACCATTTGTGATGTTTATGGGACATATTGGAGTGCCAAGAGAAGAAGCTCGTCAAAGGTAAGTCATGAATTATATTGTTATTTCTGCGTTTTGTGTCACGCCTGCAGGGTTGAAATATGGTTTCTCTCTTTGTTTACGGAGGTGCGATCCTCAGATGATAGCATTGTTTGCTTTCGCTGAAAAGCCTTTTTGAAATCTGAAATCCGTTGGCTGGATTCACAACAAGTATAGCTTTAATTTACTATCTTGTATGTGTGATTTTAAAAAAATAGGCCTGAATATGAAGGAAAGAGTCAGACAGGCTCCATACAGTGCATTCGGAAAGGGTTCGTACCCCTTGACTTTTCACACCTTTTGTTATGTTACAGCCTTATTCTAAATTTGATTAAATTATTTTTTTTTCCCTCATCAATCTACACACAATATCCCATAATTACATTTGTGCAAACGTATTACTCATAAAAAAGTGATATATTACATTTGCATATATATTCAGACCCTTTACTCAGTGCTTTGTTGAAGCACCTTTGGCAGTGATTACAGCCTTGAGTCTTCTTGAGTGTGACGCTACAAGCTCGGCACATCTGTATTTGGGGAGTTTCTCCCATTCTTCTCTGCAGATTCTCCGAACTATGTCAAGTTGGATGGGGAGCGTTCCAGTACAGCTATTTTCAGGTCTCTCTGAAACTTGTCCCGATGCCACGACTGAGTTGTCTTGGCTGTGTGCTTAGGGTCATTGACCTGATCCGTGAGAGGCTGGCACTGCTAACTGTAAAATTAAGCTTTGGTTCAATTGACAAGATTTCAACACGCAGCTCACATACGAGAACAAAAGGATGTGTTTGGCTCAAGCTATACTCACCCGGAAAAAAAGTTACGTTTCCAGCATAACAGGGCAGTTTCTCAGCCCTGTGGAGGTAGGTGAGGGGCTGGTACAGAACAGTTTCTCAGCCCTGTGGAGGTAGATGAGAGGCTGGTACAGAACAGTTTCTCAGCCCTGTGGAGGTAGATGAGGGGCTGGTACAGAACAGTTTCTCAGCCCTGTGGAGGTAGATGAGGGGCAGGTACAGAACAGTTTCTCAGCCCTGTGGAGGTAGATGAGGGGCTGGTACAGAACAGTTTCTCAGCCCTGTGGAGGTAGATGAGGGGCTGGTACAGAACAGTTTCTCAGCCCTGTGGAGGTAGATGAGGGGCTGGTACAGAACAGTTTCTCAGCCCTGTGGAGGTAGATGAGGGGCTGGTACAGAACAGTTTCTCAGCCCTGTGGAGGTAGATGAGAGGCTGGTACAGAACAGTTTCTCAGCCCTGTGGAGGTAGATGAGAGGCTGGTACAGAACAATTTCTCAGCCCTGTGGAGGTAGATGAGGGGCTGTTACAGAACAGTTTCTCAGCCCTGTGGAGAAACTGCCCTGTATCAGGGAGTCCTGAGGAAGAGGCAGCCCTGTGGAGAAACTGCCCTGTATCAGGGAGTCCTGAGGAAGAGGCAGCCCTGTGGAGAAACTGCCCTGTATCAGGGAGTCCTGAGGAAGAGGCAGCCCTGTGGAGAAACTGCCCTGTATCAGGGAGTCCTGAGGAAGAGGCAGCCCTGTGGAGAAACTGCCCTGTATCAGGGAGTCCTGAGGAAGAGGCAGCCCTGTGGAGAAACTGCCCTGTATCAGGGAGTCCTGAGGAAGAGGCAGCCCTGTGGAGAAACTGCCCTGTATCAGGGAGTCCTGAGGAAGAGGCAGCCCGCCTCAACACTACTTTACATATACATATATCTTTGAAGGTATTTGTCCACAAATTCTCATTGAAACTCTACATTCCTTCTAGGAGCAATATCAAAAACATACTGCACATGTTCAGACTGGGTGTGTGGAGCTTATCTTCCCCCTTCACCCCCAACCCCCACTCCACAGACTAACCTAACCCCTGCTAGGGAACAGGTGTTGTGTTTGTGTTTGGTTTGAAACCTTGTCTTCACCTCCTACGTTTGCATCTCTGGTTCTGGCTGAATACATTTGTCCATTATGTTGCACACACCTGTCAGAGGTTAGGGCTGAGCTTTAGACTCACATTCAAACCAGACAAAATGATGCCTGACAACGCAGACAACTCAATGCTATCCAATGAGATGATGTGTTGGGGGAGGACCTAGATGTGTGTTGAGTTGTCAATCAGAAAAGGTGGGGAGGAAACACACACCTGTGTGAAGGCTGGGTCAGAGGCAGAGCTCTAGACCCACTGAAGAGACCAGGGTTGTCTGAGGAACACAACAGAGTAGTCTCCACTGACCACTGAAGAGACCAGGGTTGTCTGAGGAACACGACAGGTAGTCTACACTGACCACTGAAGAGACCAGGGTTGTCTGAGGAACACAACAGGTAGTCTATCCAATGAGATTGAGTTGTCACTGACCACTGAAGAGACCAGGGTTGTCTGAGGAACACAACAGGTAGTCTCACTGACCACTGAAGAGACCAGGGTTGTCTGAGGAACACAACAGGTAGTCTACACTGACCACTGAAGAGACCAGGGTTGTCTGAGGAACACAACAGGTAGTCTACACTGACCACTGAAGAGACCAGGGTTGTCTGAGGAACACAACAGGTAGTCTACACTGACCACTGAAGAGACCAGGGTTGTCTGAGGAACACAACAGGTAGTCTACACTGACCATTGAAGAGACCAGGGTTGTCTGAGGAACACAACAGGTAGTCTACACTGACCACTGAAGAGACCAGGGTTGTCTGAGGAACACAACAGGTAGTCTACACTGAGCACTTAAGACGATCGGGACACTTCGAATACAGGTCAGATTTTTTTGTGATTACATTTTTAAAATTTAAATTGTTTTATTTAGTTGGGCTTACAGGACTATATTTAGATTCATACAATGAATATACTCAGCTCTTAACAGGTTTGATTAGTTTACCTTTCTGTGGCATAATACTGAGAGAGTTTATGCTCCTAAAAACACACTGCATTGGCTAAGTATCACCTGTTCATGCTGCACCAACGTTTCTGCCTCATGGACTTCAGACTGAAACGTTCAACGTTGGTACAACATAAGCAAGAGATACTTTACAATCATATGTTATGAGCTCATCAGTGTCCTTGGGTTCCTTCAGTAAAGTAACAGCGAAGGTAATATTGTTCTAGGCTTTTATACCATAAAGCTTTGAACAGTGGTTTCTTCACTGTCTCACCAGAGACAGACAACCAGCACCTTTACCACAACCCTTCACTGCTGTTAACGCTCACACTTCAGTGTGTGTTATTCAATATTCTATAGTTCAATACAGAATGTGGTTCAGGGATTCCATGGAATTCTATTGGCTAATGTTTGTGTGAACATGATCATGAGTGACAATGAGTCGACCTGATAGGACAAACAGATCTGGGACCAGACTAGGGTTTTACGACATCACAAAAAGATGACACTGAAATCAGAACTAAAGTATATGAGTATATATAAATATATAAAGTATATGAAAAACAGTTTTACCTCTCTGAAGACCACTCCCTTATCCAACAGGTGCGGGGAACTTGCTCATCAACGCCTCCACTCTGCCAAGAGATGAACGTCTCCATAGGGAATGACTCACATCTCCCTCCAGCACTTTCTGTTAACTCTACCAGCTCATGGGCCCTGACCCATTATTTCATCACCACCACGTACAGCATCAACCTCATCCTGGGTCTCCCCACCAATGTCTACGTCCTGTGGCTGATAGTGACCGGAGTGGGAGGGACAATGACCTCAGAGTTCTTTGCTCTCAACCTGACCGTGTGTGAAATCCTCTACTGTCTGTCTGCTGTCTTGAATTACCTGAACGATTATCTTTTTAATGATACTCTAGGAGTTGGTGTGGCGTTTTTCATGGGATTCATTTCTATTGGTCGCCCACTGTTCCAGTGCTGTATCTGTGTGGAGCGCTACCTGGCGGTGGTCCACCCTGTAACCTTCCTGAAGTACAAACCCCTGAGATACAGGGTGGGGTGTTGTGGTGTTGTCTGGCTGGTGGTGCTTGGGTTCTCCATGTTAATTGCGTTGATATCAACCGTGCTGTCAAACATGGTCATATTTTTTTTGTTAAACCTTTCACTCTGGTTTTCCATTCAATTGTTCTGTTGTCTGGCTGTTCTCTGGGCTCTGAAACGTCCCGGTCCGGGGGAAGGAGAGAGAGAGGGGGAAGGGATGAACAAAATGAAGCTGAGGGCCTTCAGGATCATTTCAGTGATCATGGTGTCTATGATTGTAAGTTACCTCCCACTGGTTTTTCTCCTAGTCAGTTATCATTTTATAGAATCAGTGGAGTATTCTTTTGGATTGTCCATTTGTTCCTCCATCGCAATCATCTCTGGGTTTGTTCAGCCCCTCCTCTTCCTCCACAGGTCTGGGAAACTGCCCTTTGTCAGGGGAACCTGAGGAAAAGGCCCCATTGGGAAAAGAGGTCAGTTCAATGTCTAATTGACATTTGATTGACTTGTTAACTAACTTGAATTCAATGTAAAAAATTAAATAACTAAAAGATTTAGGTTCAAATATGGCTGACAAAAATACAAACATTCCCAAATTTGCGTTACGTTGATTCAGTTTTCAACGTTGATTCAGTTTTCAATGTTGATTCAGTTTTCAACGTTGATTCAGTTTTCAACGTTGATTCAGTTTTCAACGTTCGGTTTTCAATGTTGATTTGGTTTTCAACGTTGATTCAGTTTTCAACGTTGATTCAGTATTCAATGTTGATTCAGTTTTCAACATCGATTCAGTTTTCAATGTTGATTCAGTTTTCAACGTTGATTCAGTTTTCAACGTTGATTCAGTTTTCAACGTTGATTCAGTTTTCAACGTTGATTCAGTTTTCAACGTTGATTCAGTTTTCAACGTTGATTCAGTTTTCAACGTTGATTCAGTTTTCAACGTTGATTCAGTTTTCAACGTTGATTCAGTTTTCAACGTTGATTCAGTTTTCAACGTTGATTCAGTTTTCAACGTTGATTCAGTTTTCAACGTTGATTCAGTTTTCAACGTTGATTCAGTTTTCAGCATTGATTCAGTTTTCAACGTTGATTCAGTTTTCAACGTTTTCAGTTTTCAACGTTGATTCAGTTTTCAACGTTGATTCAGTTTTCAACATTGATTCAGTTTTCAACGTTGATTCAGTTTTCAACGTTGATTCAGTTTTCAATGTTGATTCAGTTTTCAACGTTGATTCAGTTTTCAGTTTTCAGTTTTCAACGTTGATTCAGTTTTCAACGTTGATTCAGTTTTCAACGTTGTTGATTCAGTTTTCAACGATTCAGTTTTCAATGTTGATTCAGTTTTCAACGTTGATTCGATTTTCAGTTTTTTGTTTTCAACGTTGATTCAGTTTTCAACGTTGATTCAGTTTTCAACGTTGTTGATTCAGGTTTTCATTGATTCAGTTTTCAACGTTGATTCAGTTTCAATGTTGATTCAGTTTTCAACATCGATTCAGTTTTCAATGTTGATTCAGTTTTCAACGTTGATTCAGTTTTCAACGTTGATTCAGTTTTCAACGTTGATTCAGTTTTCAACGTTGATTCAGTTTTCAACGTTGATTCAGTTTTCAACGTTTTCAACGTGATTCAGTTTTCAATGCGTTGATTCGTTTTCAGCGTTGATTCAGTTTTCAACGTTGATTCAGTTTTCAACGTTGATTCAGTTTTCAACGTTGATTCAGTTTTCAACGTTGATTCAGTTTTCAACAGTTTTCAATTCAGTTTTCAACGTTTCAGTTTTCAACATTGATTCAGTTTTCAACGTTGATTTTCAACGGATTTTTTCAATGTTGATTCAGTTTTCAACGTTGATTCAACGTTGATTCAGTTTTCAACGTTGATTCGTTTTCAACAATCGATTCAGTTTTCAATGTTGATTCAGTTTTCAACGTTGATTCAGTTTTCAACGTTGATTCAGTTTTCAACATCGATTCAGTTTTCAATGTTGATTCAGTTTTCAACGTTGATTCAGTTGATTCAGTTTTCAACGTTGATTCGGTTTTCAACGTTGATTCGTTTTCAGTTGATTCAACGTTGATTCAGTTTTCAACGTTGATTCAGTTTTCAACGTTGATTCAGTTTTTTTCAGTTGATTCAGTTTTCAACGTTGATTTGATTCAGTTTTCAACGTTGATTCAGTTTTCAACGTTGATTCAGTTTTCAACATTGATTCAGTTTTCAATGATTCAGTTTTCAACGTTGATTCAGTTTTCAACGTTGATTCAGTTTTCAACGTTGATTCAGTTTTCAACGTTGATTCAGTTTTCAACGTTGATTCAGTTTGCAACGTTGATTCAGTTTTCAGCATTGATTCAGTTTTCAACGTTGATTCAGTTTTCAACGTTGATTCAGTTTTCAACGTTGATTCAGTTTTCAACGTTGATTCGGTTTTCAACGTTGATTCAGTGTCATCACATGTATTTTATTTGTTGAAGTGACTTGGGAAAAACGTTGATTCAACCAGTTCGTTCCCAGTGGGTTGGCATTGGTCTTCCCACACGGCTTAACTGAACCGAGCCAAGCTGCACTGCACTTACACATTCCCCATCGTTTCTATGAATGTACTGGAAAGGAAAATATCTGAGCACATTACAGTTCAGGTCGGCACGATAGTGTACAAAGTGTAAATCAATAAGTCCTGATTACGACTAAGACAAGCCTTTGGAATTAACAACGAACCAATGAGAATAGAACAGGACAGGAGCAGAATAGAAGTTGTGTGGGAAATAAAGGGGCAGTTTGGGATTTAGACAACAACAAAGGGGTCACCCCGCCACTTTTTGTTTGAATTTATAAGGTGGTGATTTGAGTCCACGTGACACTTGACAAATAGAAACAAAAACTTAAAAGTTAAAAATCTACAATTGTAAAATGTATTGTAAATATGAACCTCTTGTCTGTTTTTTATGTGACTATTTTACTTTCTCCTTAGCCATTCGATAAATTGTTAATTGTTAAATTAAATGAATTGTAGATAGACCGTTCAGACGGTTGTTCTGACTGTCTTGCCTTCTCCTAGCTGTTTTGACACTTGAGAAATATATTTAGTTTAATAATCTTTTTTAAATTATTATTAAATTAGGTTAAATTCATTGTAAATATGAATTTTAGAATGTTGTTCTCACTATTGTGTGGTCTCCTAGCCAGTGGGACATTTGAGAAGTAGTAACAATAACTATTTTAAGTAATCTACTATAATATTGTTAATTAAGTACAATTCATTGTAATTTCTTTCTGACTAATGAATTATTTAATTGAATCGCCTGTGTCTCTTTTAAAAACATACATTTATAATATAGTACTGACATCATACAAATAATACATCTAGATATCCTTCCCACCAGGGGGAGCCCCACCCCAACCCCCCTCCCCTCCCCATCCAAATAATACATCTAGATATCCTTCCCACCAGGGGGAGCCCCACCCCAACCCCCTCCCCATCCAAATAATACATCTAGATATCCTTCCCACCAGGGGGAGCCCCACCCCAACCCCCTCCCCGTCCAAATAATACATCTAGATATCCTTCCCACCAGGGGGAGCCCCACCCCAACCCCCCTCCCCATCCAAATAATACATCTAGATATCCTTCCCACCAGGGGGAGCCCCACCCCAACCCCCCCCCCATCCAAATAATACATCTAGATATCCTTCCCACCAGGGGGAGCCCCACCCCAACCCCCTCCCCATCCAAATAATACATCTAGATATCCTTCCCACCAGGGGGAGCCCCACCCCAACCCCCTCCCCGTCCAAATAATACATCTAGATATCCTTCCCACCAGGGGGAGCCCCACCCCAACCCCCCTCCCCATCCAAATAATACATCTAGATATCCTTCCCACCAGGGGGAGCCCCACCCCAACCCCCTCCCCCTCCCCATCCAAATAATACATCTAGATATCCTTCCCACCAGGGGGAGCCCCACCCCAACCCCCTCCCCATCCAAATAATACATCTAGATATCCTTCCCACCAGGGGAGCCCCCCCCCCATCCAAATAATACATCTAGATATCCTTCCCACCAGGGGGAGCCCCACCCCAACCCCCTCCCCATCCAAATAATACATCTAGATATCCTTCCCACCAGGGGAGCCCCCCCCAACCCCCTCCCCATCCAAATAATACATCTAGATATCCTTCCCACCAGGGGAGCCCCACCCCCTCCCCATCCAAATAATACATCTAGATATCCTTCCCACCAGGGGGAGCCCCACCCCAACCCCCCTCCCCATCCAAATAATACATCTAGATATCCTTCCCACCAGGGGGAGCCCCACCCCAACCCCCTCCCCATCCAAATAATACATCTAGATATCCTTCCCACCAGGGGGAGCCCCCCCCTCCCCATCCAAATAATACATCTAGATATCCTTCCCACCAGGGGGAGCCCCCCCCCAACCCCATCCAAATAATACCCCATCCAAAATAATACATCTAGATATCCTTCCCACCAGGGGGAGCCCCCCCCAACCCCCCCCTCCCCATCCAAATAATACATCTAGATATCCTTCCCACCAGGGGGAGCCCCCCCCCAACCCCCCCTCCCCATCCAAATAATACATCTAGATATCCTTCCCACCAGGGGGAGCCCCCCCCCCATCCAAATAATACATCTAGATATCCTTCCCACCAGGGGAGCCCCCCTCCCCATCCAAATAATACATCTAGATATCCTTCCCACCAGGGGGAGCCCCCCTCCCCATCCAAATAATACATCTAGATATCCTTCCCACCAGGGGGAGCCCCCCCCCCCCCCTCCCCATCCAAATAATACATCTAGATATCCTTCCCACCAGGGGGAGCCCCCCCCTCCCCATCCAAATAATACATCTAGATATCCTTCCCACCAGGGGAGCCCCCCTCCCCATCCAAATAATACATCTAGATATCCTTCCCACCAGGGGGAGCCCCCCTCCCCATCCAAATAATACATCTAGATATCCTTCCCACCAGGGGGAGCCCCCCCTCCCCATCCAAATAATACATCTAGATATCCTTCCCACCAGGGGAGCCCCACCCCAACCCCCCCCTGTCCTTAAAACATCTATTTTTCTGTTTTCCTTCTGGTGCCTTTTTAGTTATTTCGTTTTTATTGTTATTCTTTTGTTTTTTTTATCCTCTTATGTTTTGTTGTGTGGTAAATATTTCTTATTTGTTTTTTTATCCTCTTATGTTTTGTTGTGTGGTAAATATTTCTTATTTGTTTTTTTATCCTCTTATGTTTTGTTGTGTGGTAAATATTTCTTATTTGTTTTTTATCCTCTTATGTTTTGTTGTGTGGTAAATATTTCTTATTTGTTTTTTTATCCTCTTATGTTTTGTTGTGTGGTAAATATTTCTTATTTGTTTTTTTTCTTCTTGTGAAGCACATTGCGTTGCATTCCATGTCTGATATGTTTAGAATAAATAAAGCTTGATTTGATGATTTGATTTGATGATTTGATTTGATGATTTGATTTGATGATTTGATTTGATGATTTGATTTGATGATTTGATGATTTGATTTGATGATTTGATTTGATGATTTGATGATTTGATGATTTGATGATTTGATAATTTGATTTGATGATTTGATGATTTGATGATTTGATTTGATTTGATGATTTGATGATTTGATGATTTGATTTGATGATTTGATGATTTGATTTGATGATTTGATGATTTGATGATTTGATAATTTGATTTGATGATTTGATGATTTGATTTGATGATTTGATGATTTGATGATTTGATTTGATGATTTGATTTGATTTGATAATTTGATTTGATAATTTGATTTTGATTTGATTTGATGATTTGATGATTTGATTTGATCATTTGATCATTTGATTTGATCATTTGATGATTTGATTTGATTTGATGACTTGATGATTTGATTTGATGATTTGATTTGATGATTTGATGATTTGATTTGATGATTTGATGATTTGATTTGATGATTTGATTTGATGATTTGATTTGATGATTTGATTTGATTTGATGATTTGATCTGTCCCCTGCTGTTGCTTGAATGGACCTTTTCTCTTCTCTCACTTCCTTGGCTGCTCTCTCAATTACCTCAAGGGGGGGCTAGACCCCTGCTTGTTTTATGGTTGTAAACACGGGGCCTGATCATATCT
The DNA here is from genome assembly GCF_018296145.1 of Oncorhynchus tshawytscha. Lineage (NCBI taxonomy): Eukaryota > Metazoa > Chordata > Actinopteri > Salmoniformes > Salmonidae > Oncorhynchus > Oncorhynchus tshawytscha. Next base: position 48,513 of record NW_024608594.1, on the reverse strand, counting down.
GCTCTGTAACAATAAAAACACTCTAGATTTCACATTCATGACGTGCTGCAAAAATACTATCTATATTTTGCATTAAACGGACAAATGCAATCATCATTTGTACGGTCTATGGTGGCCATTGGTTCAACTTCCCCCAAGGCAAACATCAAATCAAATCAAATCAAATTTATTTATATAGCCCTTCGTACATCAGCTGATATCTCAAAGTGCTGTACAGAAACCCAGCCTAAAACCCCAAACAGCAAGCAATGCAGGTGTAGAAGCACGGTGGCTAGGAAAAACTCCCTAGAAAGGCCAAAACCTAGGAAGAAACCTAGAGAGGAACCAGGCTATGTGGGGTGGCCAGTCCTCTTCTGGCTGTGCCGGGTGGAGATTATAACAGAACATGGCCAAGATGTTCAAATGTTCATAAATGACCAGCATGGTCGAATAATAATAAGGCAGAACAGTTGAAACTGGAGCAGCAGCACAGTCAGGTGGAAGTTGAAACTGGAGCAGCAGCATGGCCAGGTGGACTGGGGACAGCAAGGAGTCATCATGTCAGGTAGTCCTGGGGCATGGTCCTGGGCTCAGGTCAGTTGAAACTGGAACAGCAGCATGGCCAGGTGGACTGGGGACAGCAAGGAGTCATCATGTCAGGTAGTCCTGGGGCATGGTTGGGCTCAGGTCCTCCGAAACTGAAAAAAGAGAGAAGGAGAGAATTAGAGAACGCACACTTAGATTCACACAGGACACCGAATAGGACAGGAGAAGTACTCCAGATATAACAAACTGACCCCAGCCCCCCGACACATAAACTACTGCAGCATAAATACTGTGTAACATGACATGTTGACCATATTAGCCCACACGGCTACAAAGATGCGGTTTCATCCCAGGTTTAGGACCTCATATTGTAGCTTATAGAGACCCTGATGTATATAGGTGGCTACCTCAGCTGGCTACCCTGGTTTTAGATACAAGCGTCAGGAAACCTACAGGACATTACATTCATTTGACTTGGTAAAAATACCTAACTTCCTCACCACTTTATCCATGTCATATCTTCCTTCACGGTCTACATGAAATGATGACCTCTTCTAAAATATTTGGTCCTAGGAAACAAGGGAGGCTCAACTAACCCTTTGGTTCAACGTACCCCCACTACCCAATCTACTTACACGCCATTTGAAACTCGACGCACGTACGCAGGATCACCATGTTTTGTAGCTAATTGTGTTCTTACCTAAGGGTATCAAATGAAATGTTATTCGTCATATGCTTCATAAACAAACAGCTGTAGACTAACAGTGAAATACTTCATTGCGGGCCCGTTCCAACAATGCACAGAGAAACTTTTCTTTAAACGATAGAAAGATAACAACACAATGAGTAACGATCCTGGATGGCAGGGAGGTTGACCCCGGTGATGTAGTGGGCCATACACTTTACTCGTTGTAGCGCCTTGCAGTCAGATGCCAAGCAGTTCCCATACCAGGCGGTGATGTAGTGGGCCGAATGCTTTACCAGGCGGTGATGTAGTGGGCCTTGTAGTGCCTTGCAGTCAGATGCCAAGCAGTTCCCATACCAGGCGGTGATGTAGTGGGCCGAATGCTTTACTCCTTGTAGTGCCTTGCAGTCAGATGCCAAGCAGTTCCCATACCAGGCGGTGATGTAGTGGGCGCTTTACTTTGCAGTCAGATGCCAAGCAGTTCCCATACCAGGCGGTGATGTAGTGGGCCGAATGCTTTACTCCTTGTAGTGCCTTGCAGTCAGATGCCAAGCAGTTCCCATACCAGGCGGTGATGTAGTGGGCCGAATGCTTTACTCCTTGTAGCGCCTTGCAGTCAGATGCCAAGCAGTCCCCATACCAGGCGGTGATGTAGTGGGTAGTGCCTTGCAGTCAGATGCCAAGCAGTTCCCATACCAGGCGGTGATGTAGTGGGCCGAATTTTACTCCTTGTAGTGCCTTGCAGTCAGATGCCAAGCAGTTCCCATACCAGGCGGTGATGTAGTGGGCCTTGCAGTCAGATGCCAAGCTTCCCATACCAGGCGGTGATGTAGTGGGCCTTTACTCCTTGTAGCGCCTTGCAGTCAGATGCCAAGCAGTTCCCATACCAGGCGGTGATGTAGTGGGCCGAACGCTGTTACTCCTTGTAGTGCCTTGCAGTCAGATGCCAAGCAGTCCCCATACCAGGCGGTGATGTAGTGGGCCGAATGCTTTACTCCTTGTAGTGCCTTGCAGTCAGATGCCAAGCAGTCTCCATACCAGGCGGTGATGTAGTGGGCCGAATGCTTTACTCCTTGTAGTGCCTTGCAGTCAGATGCCAAGCAGTTCCCCTACCAGGCGGTGATGCAGCCAGTCAAGATGCTCTCAGTGGTGCAGCTGTATGATGTTATGAGGATCTGAGGGCCCAAATCTATTCAGCCTCCTGAGGCGGGAAAATGTGGCTTCATGGCAACGGTCAGTTTTAGATTTGGGGAAGTCGGTCTGTCAATGGGATTCTGGTCTGCAATGGCGTAGCGCAGTTTTATAGCTAATCTCCTGCTATTCTATGCAGTTTGACATGAGGCTGAGGAAAACGTTGCTGTTTTAGAGCTAATCTCCTGCTATTCTACACAGTTTGACATGAGGCTGAGGAAAACGTTGCTGTTTTAGAGCTAATATCCTCTCTATACATTCTCTCCATCATTGTTAGACAGGGCTTTTCATATCCGGTCTGGAAAAGGGATCTCCTCACTGAAACGACTTGTTCAATGATATGGATTTGGTACAACAGTTTGATATTCCTGGATCCCATTTCTTTAGATAACTGCAATTTGCGTAGTTTTGTATCTTCATACTCGAGCCAATTCCCATCACACCCCTCAAAACAGTTATATGGAGTGTCACCACAGGAGGTCCCTCTAAACAGTTATATGGAGTGGCACCACAGGAGGCTCCTCTAAACAGTTATATGGAGTGGCACCACAGGAGGCTCCTCTAAACAGTTATATGGAGTGGCACCACAGGAGGCCCCTCTAAACAGTTATATGGAGTGGCACCACAGGAGGCTCCTCTAAACAGTTATATGGAGTGTCACCACAGGAGGCCCTCTAAACAGTTATATGGAGTGGCACCACAGGAGGCTCCTCTAAACAGTTATATGGAGTGGCACCACAGGAGGCTCCTCTAAACAGTTATATGGAGTGGCACCACAGGAGGCTCCTCTAAACAGTTATATGGACTGGCACCACAGGAGGCTCCTCTAAACAGTTATATGGAGTGGCACCACAGGAGGCTCCTCTAAACAGTTATATGGAGTGTCACCACAGGAGGCCCCTCTAAACAGTTATATGGAGTGTCACCACAGGAGGCCCCTCTAAACAGTTATATGGAGTGGCACCACAGGAGGCTCCTCTAAACAGTTATATGGAGTGTCACCACAGGAGGCTCCTCTAAACAGTTATATGGAGTGGCACCACAGGAGGCTCCTCTAAACAGTTATATGGATGGCACCACAGGGCTCTGTTAGAGAATGGGATTTGGGGGAT
>NW_024608594.1:25000-40000 GCF_018296145.1 Oncorhynchus tshawytscha | reverse complement strand
TAACCTGGACGATGCTGGGCCAAACCCCCTAACCTGGACGATGCTGGGCCAAACCCCCTAACCTGGACGATGCTGGGCCAAACCCCCTAACCTGGACGATGCTGGGCCAAACCCCCTAACCTGGACGATGCTGGGCAAACCCCCTAACCTGGACGATGCTGGGCCAAACCCCCTAACCTGGACGATGCTGGGCCAAACCCCCTAACCTGGACGATGCTGGGCCAAACCCCCCTAACCTGGACGATGCTGGGCCAAACCCCCTAACCTGGACGATGCTGGGCCAAACCCCCTGGACGATGCTGGGCCACCCCTGGACCTGGATGCTGGGCCAAACCCCTAACCTGGACGATGCTGGGCCAAACCCCTAACCTGGACGATGCTGGGCCAAACCCCCCTAACCTGGACGATGCTGGGCCAAACCCCCTAACCTGGACGATGCTGGGCAAAACCCCCTAACCTGGACGATGCTGGGCCAAACCCCTAACCTGGACGATGCTGGGCCAAACCCCCTAACCTGGACGATGCTGGGCCAAACCCCCTAACCTGGACGATGCTGGGCCAATTGTGTCCCCTATGTAAACGATTCCATTTAGAAAGTAACCTACAGAACCCAACCCTGCCATCCAGGCTGTGATATGTAAATACTCTCTGTGTTCAGCCTTCAGAGTAATTAACAGCTCTCTCTCTCTCTCTCTCTCTCTCTCTCTCTGTCTATCTCTCTCTCTCTTCTCATTTAGAAAGTCTCTCTCTCTCTGTCTCTCTCTCTCTCTCTCTCTGTGTCTCTCTTCAGAATCCCTCTCTCTCTCTCTCTCTCTCTCTCTCTCTCTCTCTCTCTCTCTCACTCTCTCTCTCTCTCTCTCTCTCTCTCTCCCCATCTCTCTCCCTCCTCTCCTCTCGCTCTCTCTCTCAATCCTCTCTCTCTCCTCTCTCAATCCCTCTCCCACTGCCTCTCTCTTCTTCCGTCTCACACTCTCTCTCCATCTCAGAATAATTATCAGTTCCCAAGATGTGACTCTTCTCAAAGTAGGTGAGAGCAGCTCCATCAGACCCCAACTTTATCTCTCACTCACTTTCTACCCCTCCTTCTTGCTCTCTCTCTCTCTCTTCTCTCTTTTGCTCTGTCTCTCTCTCTCTCCCCATTCCTCTTCTCAGTAAATGTAGGTGAAATCAACTCTGTCAACTAGTCCTCAGTCTGGGGAGGGCTGTCCTCAAAGCCTCGGCAGAATTACTGCTACAGCACATATCCAACCGAGACAACAGTCAATTATCTCTTTTCTTTCCTCTCCTCCCTTCCCTTGCTTTTTCTCCCCTCTCCTCTCTTCTCTCCCTCTGCTTTTCCTGTCCTCACTTCTCCTCCCTTCCTCATCCATTCCTTGTCATCTCCTCTCTGACACTCCACAGACAGAGTGATACCGTTCCATCTCCGCCATACATTATATAGACTTACTACATGTGCTTCTCAAATGGATCCCTGCATAGTACACTCTGGCCCAGGGTTTGGCCCAAACAGCAAGCAATGCAGGTGGCTAGGAAAAAATCCATAGGAAGGCCAAAACCTAGGAAGAAACCTAGAGAGGAACCAGGGTATGTGGGGTGGCCAGTCCTCTTCTGGCTGTGCCGGGTGTAGATTACAACAGAACATGGCCAAGATGTTCAAATGTTCATAAATGACCAGCATGGTCAAATAATAATAATCACAGTAGTTGTAGAGGGTGCAACTAGTCAGCACCTCAGGAGTAAATGTCAGTTGGCTTTTCATAGCCGATCATTAAGAGTATGTCTACCCCTCTGCTGTCTCTAGAGAGTTGAAAACAGCAGGTTTGGGACAGGTAGCACGTCCGGTGAACAGGTCAGGGTTCCATAGCCGCAGGCAGAACAGTTGAAACTGGAGAAGCAGCACGGCCAGGTGGACTGGGGACAGTAAGGAGTCATCATGCAGGTAGTCCTGAGGTATTGTCCTAGGGCTCAGGTCCTCCGAGAGAGAGAAAGAAAGAACGAACGAAAGAAAGAAAGAAAGAGAGAAAGAGAGAAAGAGAGAAAGAGAGAATTAGAGAGAGCATAATTCACACAGAACACCGGATAAGACAGGAGAAGTACTCCAGATATAACAGACTGACCCTAGCCCCACGACACATAAACTACTGCAGCATAAATACTGGAGGCTGAGACAGGAGGGGTCAGGAGACACTGTGGCCCCATCCGAGGACACCCCCGGACAGGGCCAAACAGGAAGGATATAACCCCCACACCACTAGAGGGATATCTTCAACCACCAATTTACCATCCTGAGACAAGGCCGAGTATAACCCACAAAGATCTCCACCATGGCACAACCCGGGGGGGGGGGCAGACAGGCAGATCACGTTCAGTGACTCAACCCACTCAAGTGACGCACCCCTCCTAGGGACGGCATTGAAGACCACCAGTAAGCCAGTGACTCAGCCCCTGTAACACTGTAATAGGGTTAGAGGCAGAGAATCCCAGTGGAGAGAGGGGAACCGGCCAGGCAGAGACAGCAAGGGCGGTTCGTTGCTCCAGAGCCTTTCCGTTCACCTTCCCACTCCTGGGCCAGACTACACTCAATCATATGACCCACTGAAGAGATAAGTCTTCAGTAAAGACTTAAAGGTTGAGACCGAGTTTGCGTCTCTGACATGGGTAGGCAGACCGTTCCATAAAAATGAAGCTCTATAGGAGAAAGCCCTGCCTCCAGCTGTTTGCTTAGATATTCTAGGGACAATTAGGAGGCCTGCGTCTTGTGACCGTAGCGTACGTGTAGGTATGTACGGCAGGACCAAATCAGAGAGATAGGTAGGAGCAAGCCCATGTAATGCTTTGTAGGTTAGCAGTAAAACCTTGAAATCAGCCCTTGCTTTGACAGGAAGCCAGTGTAGGGAGGCTAGCACTGGAGTAATATCATCACATTTTTTGATTCTAGTCAGGATTCTAGCAGCCGTATTTAGCACTAACTAAAGTTGATTTAGTGCTTTATCCGGGTAGCCGGAAAGTTGAGCATTGCAGTAGTCTAACCTAGAGGTAAGAAAAACATAGATTAATTTTTCTGCATCATTTTTGGACAAAAAGTTTCTGATTTTTGCAATGTTACGTAGATGGAAAAAAGCTGTCCTTGAAACAGTCTTGATATGTTCGTCAAAAGAGAGATTAGGGTCCAGAGTAAAGCCGAGGTCCTTCACAGTTTAATTTGAGACGACTGTACAACCATCAAGATTAATTGTCAGATTCAACAGAAGATCTCTTTGTTTCTTGGGACCTAGAACATCTCTGAACAAGCAACTCATCTCTGAACAAGCATCTCATCTCTGAACAAGCATCTCATCTCTGAACAAGCATCTCATCTCTGAACAAGCATCTCATCTGTGAACAAGCATCTCATCTGTGAACAAGCATCTCATCTCTGAACAAGCATCTCATCTCTGAACAAGCATCTCATCTCTGCATCTCCGAGTTTAAAAGTACAATGTTTGCAACCATCCACTTCCTTATGTCTGAAACACTCTCGCTTCTAGCAAGAGGGCAATTTTGGGGCTTCACCATGTTTCATTGAAATGTACAGCTGTGTGTCATCCGCATAGCAGTGAAAGTTAACATTATGTTTTCGAATGACATCCCCAAGAGGTAAAAGATATAGTGAAAACAATAGTGGTCCTAAAACGGAACCTTGGGGAACACCGAAATTTACAGTTGATTTGTCAGAGGACAAACCATTCACAGAGACAAACTGATATCGTTCTGACAGATAAGATTTAAACCAGGCCAGAACTTGTCCGTGTAGACCAATTTGGGTTTCCAATCTCTCCAAAAGAATGTGGTGATCGATGGTATCAAAAGCAGCACTAAGGTCTAGGAGCACGAGGACAGATGCAGAGCCTCGGTCTGATGCCATTAAAAGGTCATTTACCACCTTCACAAGTGCAGTCTCAGTGCTATGATGGGGTCTAAAACCAGACTGAAGCATTTCATATACATTGTTTGTCTTCAAGAAGGCAGTGACTTGCTGCGCAACAGCCTTTTCTAAAAAGTTTGAGAGGAATGAAAGATTCGATATAGGCCGATAGTTTTTCATATTTTCTGGGTCAAGGTTGGGCTTTTTCAAGAGAGGCTTTATTACTGCCACTTTTAGTGAGTTTGGTACACATCCGGTGGATAGAGAGAAGTTTATTATGTTCAACATAGGAGGGCCAAGCACAGGAAGCAGCTCTTTCAGTAGTTTAGTTGGAATAGGGTCCAGTATGCAGCTTGAAGGTTTAGAGGCCATGATTATTTTCATCATTGTGTCAAGCGATATAGTACTAAAACACTTGAGTGTCTCTCTTGATCCTAGGTCCTGGCAGAGTTGTGCAGACTCAGGACAACTGAACTCTGGAGGAATGCGCAGATTTGAAAAGAGGAGCACGTCATTTGCTTTCTAATGATCATGATCTTTTCCTCAAAAAAGTTCATGAATTTATCCCTGTTGAAGTGAAAGCCCTCCTCTCTTGGGGAACGCTGCTTTTTAGTTAGCTTTGTGACAGTATCAAAAAGACATTTCAGGTTGTTCTTATTTTCCTCAATTAAATTGGAAAAATAGGATCATCGAGCAGCTGTCTTTCCAAGCTAGTCGGTAGACTTCCATTTTGGTGTGGCGCCATTTCCGTTCCAATTTTCTGGAAGCTTGCTTCAGAGCTCAGGTATTTTCTGTACACCAGGGAGCTAGTTTCTTTTGACAAATGTTTTTAGTTTTTAGGGGTGCCACTGCATCTAGGGAATTGCACAAGGTTAAATTGAGTTCCTCAGTTAGGTGGTAAACTGATTTTTGTTCTCTGACATCCTTGGGTAGACAGAGGGATTCTGGAAGGGCATCAAGGAATCTTTGGGTCGTCTGAGACTTTTGATGATCCTTGGTTGGGGTCTGAGCAGATGATTTGTTTGCGATTGCAAATGTAATAAAATGGTGGTCCGGTAGTCCAGGATTATAAGGAAAAACATTAAGATCCACAACATTTATTCCATGGGACAAAACTAGGTCACAGTACATAGGGATTAGAGTTCCATTTAGGACACACTACATAGGGATTAGAGTTCCATTTAGGACACACTACATAGGGATTAGAGTTCCATTTAGGGCACACTACATAGGGATTAGAGTTACATTTAGGACACACTACATAGGGATTAGAGTTCAATTTAGGACGCAATACATAGGGATTAGAGTTCAATTTAGGACACACTACCTAGTGATTAGACACAAGGCAGGTCTGGTGATTTGATCTAATCTCCAGCCTGAATATTAGACACAAGGCAGTTCTGGTGATTTGATCTAATCCCTCCCCTCCCCTACCTGAATATTGGACACAAGGCAGGTCTGGTGATTTGATCTAATCCTCTGCCTGAGTTTTGGACACAAGGCAGGCCTGGTGATTTGATCTAATCCTGAGCCTGAGTTTTGGACACAAGGCAGGTCTGGTGATTTGATCTAATCCTCAGCCTGAATATTGGACACAAGGCAGGTCTGGTGATTTGATCTAATCCTCAGCCTGAGTTTTGGACACAAGGCAGGCCTGGTGATTTGATCTAATCCCCAGCCTGAATATTGGACACAAGGCAGGCCTGGTGATTTGATCTAATCCTCAGCCTGAATATTGGACACAAGGCAGGTCTGGTGATTTGGGTACAGTTAATGGGCCGCAACGTTTTGGGCTGTGTCCCATTCATGTCATAGCTCAGCATCCCAAATGGCACTCTATTCCCTATTTATCCCCTATGGGTCCTGGTCTAATGTAGCGTACTAGAGTCCCATGGGCCCCTGATCAAAAGTAGTGCACTAGAGTCCTATGGACCCTGGTCTATAGTAGTGCAATTGAGTACTATGGGTCCTGGTCTAATGTAGTGCACTAGAGCCAGGGTAGGGAAAGGATTGGCCAGGGTAGGGGAGGGTTTGGCCAGGTTAGGGTGGGGTTTGGCCCGGTTAGGGGAGGGTTTGGCCAGGTTAGGGGAGGGGAGGGTTTGGCCAGGGTAGGGTAGGGTTTGGCCAGGGTAGGGGAGGGAGGGTTTGGCCAGGGTAGGGGAGGGGATTAGCCAGGGTAGGGGAGGGTTTGGCCAGGGTAGGGAAGGGCTTGGCCAGGGTAGGGGAGGGTTTGGCCAGGGTAGGGGAGGGTTTGGCCAGGGTAGGGGAGGGGTTTGGCCAGGGTAGGGGAGGGTTTGGCCAGGGTAGGGAGGGGAGGGTTTGGCCAGGGAAGGGAAGGGTTTGGCCAGGGTAGGGGAGGGTTTGGCCAGGGTAGGGATGGGTTTGCCAGGGTAGGGGAGGGTTTGGCCAGGGTAGGGAGGGGTTTGGCCAGGGTAGGGGAGGGTTTGGCCAGGGAAGGGAGGGGAGGGTTTGGCCAGGGTAGGGAAGGGTTTGGCCAGGGTAGGGCTGGGTTTGGCCAGGGTAGGGGAGGGTTTGGCCAGGGTAGGGAAGGGTTTGGCCAGGGTATGGATGGGTTTGGCCAGGGTGGGGAGGGTTTGGCCAGGGTAGGGGAGGGTTTGGCCAGGGTAGGGATGGGTTTGGCCAGGGTAGGGGAGGGTTTGGCCAGGGTAGGGAAGGGTTTGGCCAGGGTATGGATGGGTTTGGCCAGGGTGGGGGAGGGTTTGGCCAGCGTAGGGGAGGGTTTGGCCAGGGTAGGGATGGGTTTGGCCAGGGTAGGGGGTTTGGCCAGGGTAGGGATGGGTTTGGCCAGGGTAGGGGAGGGTTTGGCCAGGGTAGGGATGGGTTTGGACAGGTTAGGGGAGGGTTTGGCCAGGGTAGGGAGGGTTTGGCCAGGGTAGGGGAGGGTTTGGTCAGGGTAGGGGAGGGGAGGGTTTGGCCAGGGAAGGGGAGGGTTTGGACAGGGTGGGGGAGGGTTTGGCCAGGGTAGGGGAGGGTTTGGCCAGGGTAGGGATGGGTTTGGACAGGGTAGGGGAGGGTTTGGCCAGGGTAGGGGAGGGTTTGGCCAGGGAAGGGGAGGGAAGGGTTTGGCCAGGGTAGGGAAGGGTTTGGCCAGGGTAGGGCTGGGTTTGGCCAGGGTAGGGGAGGGTTTGGCCAGGGTAGGGATGGGTTTGGACAGGGTAGGGGTGGGTTTGGCCAGGGTAGGGGAGGGTTTGGCCAGGGAAGGGGAGGGAGGGTTTGGCCAGGGTAGGGAGGGGAGGGTTTGGCCAGGGTAGGGAAGGGTTTGGCCAGGGTAGGGCTGGGTTTGGCCAGGGTAGGGAGGGTTTGGCCAGGGTAGGGAAGGGTTTGGCCAGGGTATGGATGGGTTTGGCCAGGGTGGGGGAGGGTTTGGCCAGGGTAGGGAGGGTTTGGCCAGGGTAGGGATGGGTTTGGCCAGGGTAGGGGAGGGTTTGGCCAGGGTAGGGAAGGGTTTGGCCAGGGTATGGATGGGTTTGGCCAGGGTGGGGGAGGGTTTGGCCAGCGTAGGGGAGGGTTTGGCCAGGGTAGGGATGGGTTTGGCCAGGGGGGGGGTTTGGCCAGGGTAGGGATGGGTTTGGCCAGGGTAGGGAGGGTTTGGCCAGGGTAGGGGAGGGAGGGTTTGGCCAGGGAAGGGGAGGGTTTGGACAGGGTGGGGGAGGGTTTGGCCAGGGTAGGGAGGTTTTGGCCAGGGTAGGGGAGGGTTTGGACAGGGTGGGGGAGGGTTTGGCCAGGGTAGGGGAGGGTTTGGCCAGGGTAGGGATGGGTTTGGCCAGGGTAGGGGAGGGTTTGGCCAGGGTAGGGAAGGGTTTGGCCAGGGTATGGATGGGTTTGGCCAGGGTGGGGAGGGTTTGGCCAGCGTAGGGGAGGGTTTGGCCAGGGTAGGGATGGGTTTGGCCAGGGTAGGGGGGTTTGGCCAGGGTAGGGATGGGTTTGGCCAGGGTAGGGGGGGTTTGGCCAGGGTAGGGATGGGTTTGGACAGGTTAGGGAGGGTTTGGCCAGGGTAGTGGAGGGTTTGGCCAGGGTAGGGGAGGTTTGGTCAGGGTAGGGGAGGGAGGGTTTGGCCAGGGAAGGGGAGGGTTTGGACAGGGTGGGGGAGGGTTTGGCCAGGGTAGGGGAGGGTTTGGCCAGGGAAGGGGAGGGGAGGGTTTGGCCAGGGTAGGGAAGGGTTTGGCCAGGGTAGGGCTGGGTTTGGCCAGGGTAGGGAGGGTTTGGCCAGGGTAGGGAAGGGTTTGGCCAGGGTATGGATGGGTTTGGCCAGGGTGGGGAGGGTTTGGCCAGGGTAGGGAGGGTTTGGCCAGGGTAGGGATGGGTTTGGCCAGGGTAGGGAGGGTTTGGCCAGGGTAGGGAAGGGTTTGGCCAGGGTATGGATGGGTTTGGCCAGGGTGGGGAGGGTTTGGCCAGCGTAGGGGAGGGTTTGGCCAGGGTAGGGATGGGTTTGGCCAGGGTAGGGGGGTTTGGCCAGGGTAGGGATGGGTTTGGCCAGGGTAGGGGAGGGTTTGGCCAGGGTAGGGATGGGTTTGGACAGGTTAGGGGTCTGTTTGGCCAGGGTAGGGAGGGTTTGGCCAGGGTAGGGAGGGTTTGGTCAGGGTAGGGGAGGAGGGTTTGGCCAGGGAAGGGGAGGGTTTGGACAGGGTGGGGGAGGGTTTGGCCAGGGTAGGGGAGGGTTTGGCCAGGGTAGGGATGGGTTTGGACAGGGTAGGGGAGGGTTTGGCCAGGGTAGGGGAGGGTTTGGCCAGGGAAGGGGAGGGAAGGGTTTGGCCAGGGTAGGGAAGGGTTTGGCCAGGGTAGGGCTGGGTTTGGCCAGGGTAGGGGAGGGTTTGGCCAGGGTAGGGATGGGTTTGGACAGGGTAGGGAGGGTTTGGCCAGGGTAGGGAGGGTTTGGCCAGGGAAGGGGAGGGAGGGTTTGGCCAGGGTAGGGAGGGGAGGGTTTGGCCAGGGTAGGGAAGGGTTTGGCCAGGGTAGGGCTGGGTTTGGCCAGGGTAGGGGAGGGTTTAATGCCAGGGTAGGGAAGGGTTTGGCCAGGGTATGGATGGGTTTGGCCAGGGTGGGGGAGGGTTTGGCCAGGGTAGGGAGGGTTTGGCCAGGGTAGGGATGGGTTTGGCCAGGGTAGGGGAGGTTTGGCCAGGGTAGGGAAGGGTTTGGCCAGGGTATGGATGGGTTTGGCCAGGGTGGGGAGGTTTGGCCAGCGTAGGGAGGGTTTGGCCAGGGTAGGGATGGGTTTGGCCAGGGTAGGGGGGGTTTGGCCAGGGTAGGGATGGGTTTGGCCAGGGTAGGGGAGGTTTGGCCAGGGTAGGGGAGGGGAGGGTTTGGCCAGGGAAGGGGAGGGTTTGGACAGGGTGGGGGAGGGTTTGGCCAGGGTAGGGGAGGGTTTGGCCAGGGTAGGGAGGGTTTGGCCAGGGTGGGGAGGGTTTGGCCAGGGTAGGGAGGGTTTGGCCAGGGTAGGGATGGGTTTGGCCAGGGTAGGGGAGGTTTGGCCAGGGTAGGGAAGGTTTGTGCCAGGGTATGGATGGGTTTGGCCAGGGTGGGGAGGGTTTGGCCAGCGTAGGGGAGGGTTTGGCCAGGGTAGGGATGGTTTGGACAGGGTGGGGGTTTGTGCCAGGGTAGGGATGGGTTTGGCCAGGGTAGGGAGGGTTTGGCCAGGGTAGGGATGGGTTTGGACAGGTTAGGGAGGGTTTGGCCAGGGTAGGGGAGGGTTTGGCCAGGGTAGGGGAGGGTTTGGTCAGGGTAGGGGAGGGAGGGTTTGGCCAGGGAAGGGGAGGGTTTGGACAGGGTGGGGAGGTTTGGCCAGGGTAGGGGAGGGTTTGGCCAGGGTAGGGATGGGTTTGGACAGGGTAGGGAGGGTTTGGCCAGGGTAGGGAGGGTTTGGCCAGGGAAGGGAGGGAAGGGTTTGGCCAGGGTAGGGAAGGGTTTGGCCAGGGTAGGGCTGGGTTTGGCCAGGGTAGGGGAGGGTTTGGCCAGGGTAGGGATGGGTTTGGACAGGGTAGGGGAGGGTTTGGCCAGGGTAGGGAGGGTTTGGCCAGGGAAGGGGAGGGAGGGTTTGGCCAGGGTAGGGAGGGAGGGTTTGGCCAGGGTAGGGAAGGGTTTGGCCAGGGTAGGGCTGGGTTTGGCCAGGGTAGGGGAGGGTTTGGCCAGGGTAGGGAAGGGTTTGGCCAGGGTATGGATGGGTTTGGCCAGGGTGGGGAGGGTTTGGCCAGAGTAGGGGAGGGTTTGGCCAGGGTAGGGATGGGTTTGGCCAGGGTAGGGGAGGTTTGGCCAGGGTAGGGAAGGGTTTGGCCAGGGTATGGATGGGTTTGGCCAGGGTGGGGGAGGTTTGGCCAGCGTAGGGGAGGTTTGGCCAGGGTAGGGATGGGTTTGGCCAGGGTAGGGGGTTTGGCCAGGGTAGGGATGGGTTTGACAGGGTAGGGGTGGGGTTTGGCCAGGGTAGGGGAGGGGAGGGTTTGGCCAGGGAAGGGGAGGGTTTGGACAGGGTGGGGAGGGTTTGGCCAGGGTGGGGAGGGTTTGGCCAGGGTAGGGGAGGGTTTGGACAGGGTAGGGGAGGGTTTGGCCAGGGTAGGGGAGGTTTGGCCAGGGTAGGGAAGGGTTTGGCCAGGGTAGGGGAGGAGGGTTTGGCCAGGGTAGGGGAGGGTTTAGCCAGGGTAGGGAGGGTTTGGCCAGGGTAGGGAAGGGCTTGGCCAGGGTAGGGGAGGGGTTTGGCCAGGGTAGGGGAGGGTTTGGCCAGGGTAGGGGAGGTTTGGCCAGGGTAGGGGAGGGTTTGCCCAGGGTAGGGAGGGTTTGGCCAGGGTAGGGAGGGTTTGGCCAGGGTAGTGGGGGTTTGACAGGGTAGGGTTGGGTTTGACAGGGTAGGGGAGGGTTTGGCCAGGGTAGGGGAGGGGAGGGTTTGGCCAGGGTAGGGGCAGGGTTTGGCCAGGGTAGGGGCAGGGAGGGTTTGGCCAGGGTAGGGAAGGGTTTGGCCAGGGTAGGGATGGGTTTGGACAGGGTAGGGGAGGGTTTGGCCAGGGTGGGGAGGGTTTGGCCAGGGTAGGGTTGGGTTTGTACAGGGTAGGGGAGGGTTTGGCCAGGGTGGGGAGGGTTTGGCCAGGGTAGGGATGGGTTTGGACAGGGTAGGGAGGGTTTGGCCAGGGTAGGGAGGGTTTGGCCAGGGTAGGGGAGGGTTTGGCCAGGGTAGGGATGGGTTTGGACAGGGTAGGGAGGGTTTGGCCAGGGTGGGGGAGGGTTTGGCCAGGGTAGGGATGGGTTTGGACAGGGTAGGGAGGGTTTGGCCAGGGTAGGGAGGGTTTGGCCAGGGTTCCTCTCAAACCTTAAATACATAGCTTAACATTGAACACTTTTGAAATGTGACGTTTGAGAGACATTTAATTCTGACGGTAGTTCAGTTCCTGGTCTGTTTTTCAGTAGGCCAGCGGATTTACAATGTAGATTTACACACACACACACACACACACACACACACACACACACACACACACACACACACACACACACACACACACACACACACACACACACACACACAGTGTGCACACACACACACACACACACAGACACAGACACACACACACACACACACACTTGTGACACAATTACGGCACTGAAATGTAATGAGAACACACACACACTCAATATCAATGCCAACCTCATCCAATGCTCAGAGATCAGAGGTCAGAGGTTGAGTTTATCTGCCCTCCCTTGTGATCAGATTGAATCCCAGTCAGCTCTATAGATTCTCTGTGTGTATGTGTTTGCGTGTGTGCGTGCGTGTGTGTGTGTGTGTGTGTGTGTGTGTGTGTGTGTGTGTGTGTGTGTGACAGAGTGTGTGTGACAGTGTGTGTGTGACAGTGTGTGTGTGTGTGTGTGTGTGTGGCGTGTGTGTGAGGAGCGCAGGTGAAACCCCATCTAAATTATAATGACAGGCGACCAGAGTTGGACCTGGGAGGCTGAGGTCGGCAGTAAATCAACATGCTTATGAATATCAAACTCCTCAAACCACCTCTGATTTATAATATTTATTTACAATATTTCTCTACGTGATTTAATGGTTTGATGTGGAGCTGGTAGTACAATCAGTGAGGGGGTAGTGTGTGTGACAGAGTGTGTGACAGTGTGTGTGTGACAGAGTGTGTGTGACAGTGTGTGTGTGACAGAGTGTGTGTGACAGTGTGTGTGACAGTGTGTGTGTGACAGAGTGTGTGTGACAGAGTGTGTGTGACAGAGTGTGTTTGACAGTGTGTGTCAGAGTGTAACAGTGTGAGTGACAGAGTGTGTGTGACAGAGTGTGTGTGACAGAGTGTGTGTGACAGTGTGTGACAGAGTGTAACAGTGTGTGTGACAGAGTGTGACAGAGTGTAACAGTGTGTGTGACAGAGTGTGTGTGACAGTGTGTGTGTGACAGTGTGTGTGTGACAGAGTGTGTGTGACAGTGTGTGACAGAGTGTAACAGTGTGTGTGACAGAGTGTGACAGAGTGTAACAGTGTGTGTGTGACAGAGTGTGTGTGACAGTGTGTGACAGAGTGTAACAGTGTGACAGAGTGTGACAGAGTGTAACAGTGTGTGTGACAGAGTGTGTGTGACAGTGTGTGTGTGTGACAGTGTGTGTGTGACTGTGTGTGTGTGACAGAGTGTAACAGTGTGTGTGACAGAGTGTGTGTGACAGAGTGTGTGTGACATAGTGTGTGTGACAGAGTGTAACAGTGTGTGTGACAGAGTGTGTGTGACAGAGTGTGTGTGACAGAGTGTGACATTGTGTGTGTGACAGAGTGTGTGTGACAGAGTGTGACAGTGTGTGTGTGACAGTGTGTGTGACATAGTGTGTGTGACAGTGTGTGTGTGCCAGTGTGTGTGTGAAAGAGTGTTTGTGACAGAGTGTGTGACATAGTGTGTGTGACAGTGTGTGTGACAGAGTGTGACAGAGTGTAACAGTGTGTGTGACAGAGTGTAACAGCGTGTGTGACAGAGTGTGTGTGACAGTGTGTGTGTGACATAGTGTGACAGAGTGTAACAGTGTGTGTGACAGAGTGTAACAGTGTGTGTGACAAAGTGTGTGTGACAGAGTGTGTGTGACGTAGTGTGTGTGACAGAGTGTGTGTGACATAGTGTGTGTGACAGAGTGAGTGTGACAGAGTGAGTGTGTGACAGAGTGTGTGTGTGACAGTGTGTGTGTGACAGTGTGTGTGTGACAGTGTGTGTGTGACATAGTGTGTGTGACAGAGTGAGTGTGACAGAGTAGGTGTGACAGAGTGTGTGTGTGACAGAGTGAGTGTGACAGAGTGTGTGTGACATAGTGTGACAGAGTGTAACAGTGTGTGTGACAGAGTGTAACAGTGTGTGTGACAGAGTGTGTGTGACAGGGTGTGCAGAGTGTGTGTGACAGAGTGTGTGTGACAGAGTGTGACATTGTGTGTGTGTGACAGAGTGTGTGTGACAGAGTGTGACAGTGTGTGTGTGACAGTGTGTGTGACATAGTGTGTGTGACAGTGTGTGTGTGCCAGTGTGTGTGTGAAAGAGTGTTTGTGACAGAGTGTGTGTGACAGAGTGTGTGTGACAGAGTGTGTGTGACAGAGTGTGTGTGACAGTGTGTGTGACATAGTGTGACAGAGTGTAACAGTGTGTGTGACAGAGTGTAACAGTGTGTGTGACAGAGTGTGTGTGACAGAGTGTGACAGTGTGTGTGTGACAGTGTGTGTGACATAGTGTGTGTGACAGAGTGTGTGTGACAGAGTGTGTGTGACGTAGTGTCAAATCAAATCAAATCAAATCAAATTTTTATTTGTCACATACACATGGTTAGCAGATGTTAATGCGAGTGTAGCGAAATGCTTGTGCTTCTAGTTCCGACAATGCAGTAATAACGAGCAAGTAATCTAACTAACAATTCCAAAAAAAACTGTGTGTGTGACAGAGTGTGTGTAACATAGTGTGTGTGACAGAGTGAGTGTGACAGAGTGAGTGTGTGACAGAGTGTGTGTGTGACAGTGTGTGTGTGACAGTGTGTGTGTGACAGTGTGTGTGTGACAGTGTGTGTGTGACATAGTGTGTGTGACAGAGTGAGTGTGACAGAGTGGGTGTGACAGAGTGTGTGTGTGACAGAGTGAGTGTGACAGAGTGTGTGTGACATAGTGTGACAGAGTGTAACAGTGTGTGTGACAGAGTGTAACAGTGTGTGTGACAGAGTGTGTGTGACAGAGTGTGTCTGACAGACTGTGTGTGACAGAGTGTGTGTGACATAGTGTGTGTGACAGAGTGAGTGTGACAGAGTGGGTGTGACAGAGTGTGTGTGTGACAGAGTGAGTGTGTGTGTGACAGAGTGTGTGTGACAGAGTGAGTGTGACAGAGTGGGTGTGACAGAGTGTGTGTGACAGAGTGAGTGTGTGTGTGACAGAGTGTGTGTGACAGTGTGTGTGTGACAGAGTATGACAGAGTGTGTGTGACAGAATGTGTGTGACAGTGTGTGTGTGACAGAGTATGACAGAGTGTGTGTGACATAGTGTGTGTGACAGTGTGTGTATGCCAGAGTGTGACATTGTGTGTGTGATAGAGTGTGTGTGACAGAGTGTGACATTGTGTGTGTGTGACAGAGTGTGTGTGACAGAGTGTGACAGTGTGTGTGTGACAGAGTGTGACAGTGTGTGTGTGACACAGTGTGTGTGACAGAGTGAGTGTGTGTGTGACAGAGTGTGTGTGACAGAGTGTGTGTGACAGAGTGTGACATAGTGTGTGTGACAGAATGTGTGTGACAGTGTGTGTGTGCCAGTGTGTGTGACAGAGTATGCGTGACAGAGTGTGTGTGACAGAGTGTGTGTGACAGAGTGTGTGTGACAGAGTGTGACATAGTGTGTGTGACAGAATGTGTGTGACAGTGTGTGTGTGCCAGTGTGTGTGACATAGTGTGTGTGACAGTGTGTGTGTGCCAGAGTGTGTGACATAGTGTGTGTGACAGTGTGTGTGTGCCAGTGTGTGTGACATAGTGTGTGTGACAGTGTGTGTGTGCCAGAGTGTGACATTGCGTGTGTGTGACAGAGTGTGTGTGACAGAATGTGACAGTGTATGTGTGACAGAGTGTGACATTGTGTGTGTGACAGAGTGT
>NW_024608594.1:0-22500 GCF_018296145.1 Oncorhynchus tshawytscha | reverse complement strand
GACCCCATCCACCCCCAACACACCCATCCCCCGACCCCATCCACCCCCAACACACACATCCCCCCCCGACCCCATCCACCCCCAACACTCCCCCCCGACCCCATCCACCCCCAACACACACATCCCAGTGACCCCATCCACCCCCAACACACACATCCCCCGACCCCATCCACCCCCAACACACACCCCCCCCAACACCCCCCGACCCCATCCACCCCAAACACACACATCCCCCGACCCCATCCACCCCCAACACTCCCCCCCGACCCCATCCACCCCCAACACACACATCCCCCTGACCCCATCCACCCCCAACACACACATCCCCCCCGACCCCATCCACCCCCAACACACACATCCCCCGACCCCATTCACCCCCAACACACACATCCCCCCAACCCCATCCACCCCAACACACCCCCAACCCCATCCACCCTCCAACATCCCCTGACCCCATCCACCCTCCAACACACACATCCCCCTGACCCCATCCACCCCCAAGGCTATGCTCACTTGAGTCTGTACATAGTCTAAGCTTTCCTTAAGTTTGGTTCAGTCACAGTGGTCAGGTATTCTGCCACTGTGTACTCTCTGTTTAGGGCCAAATAGCATTCTAGTTTGCTCTATCTTTTTGTTAATTCTTTTCCAATATGTCATGTAATTATCTTCTTGTTTTCTCTTGATTTGCTTGGGTGAAATTGTGCTGCTGTCCTGGGGCTCTGTGGGGTGTGTTTGTGTTTGTGTACAGAGCCCCAGGACCAGCTTGCTTAGGGGACTCTTCTCCAGGTTCATCTCTCTGTAGGTGATGGCTTTGTTATGGAAGGTTTGGGAATCGCTTCCTTTTAGGTGGTTGTGGAATTGAACGGCTCTTTTCTGGATTTGGATAATTAGCGGGTATCGGCCTAATTCTGCTCTGCATGAATTATTTGGTGTTTTACGTTGTACATGGGGGGATATTCTTGCAGAATTTTACATGCAGAGTCTCAATTTGGTGTTTGTCCCATTTTGTGAATTCTTGTTTGGTGAGTGGACCCCAGATCTCACAACCATAAAGGACAATGGGTTCTATAACTGATTCAAGTAGTTTTTTTGCAAGATCCTAATTGGTATGTCGAATTTCATGTTCCTTTTGATGGCATAGAAGGCCCTCCTCTCTCCCCTCGTTCTCTCTGTCAGGAGGACTGGAGAGAGACACAGTTCTCCTCTCTCCCCTCGTTCTCTCTGTCAGGAGGACTGGAGAGAGACACAGTTCTCCTCTCTTCTCTCGTCCCCTATTGTCTCATACCACCTCTTCTCTCTTGTCTCTCCTCTCCTCTCTTCTCTCGTCCCCTATTGTCTCATACCACCTCTTCTCTCTTGTCTCTCCTCTCCTCTCTTCTCTCATCCCCTATTGTCTCATACCACCTCTTCTCTCTTGTCTCTCCTCTTCTCTCTTCTCTGGTCCCCTATTGTCTCATACCACCTCTTCTCTCTTGTCTCTCCTCTCCTCTCTTCTCTCATCCCCTATTGTCTCATACCACCTCTTCTCTCTTGTCTCTCCTCTTCTCTCTTCTCTCGTCCCCTATTGTCTCATACCACCTCTTCTCTCTTGTCTCTCCTCTCCTCTCTTCTCTCATCCCCTATTGTCTCATACCACCTCTTCTCTCTTGTCTCTCCTCTTCTCTCTTCTCTCGTCCCCTATTGTCTCATACCACCTCTTCTCTCTTGTCTCTCCTCTCCTCTCTCTCTCTCGTCCCCTATTGTCTCATACCACCTCTTCTCTCTTGTCTCTCCTCTCCTCTCTTCTCTCGTCCCCTATTGTCTCATACCACCTCTTCTCTCTTGTCTCTCCTCTCCTCTCTTCTCTCATCCCCTATTGTCTCATACCACCTCTTCTCTCTTGTCTCTCCTCTTCTCTCTTCTCTCGTCCCCTATTGTCTCATACCACCTCTTCTCTCTTGTCTCTCCTCTCCTCTCTTCTCTCATCCCCTATTGTCTCATACCACCTCTTCTCTCTTGTCTCTCCTCTCTCTCTTCTCTCGTCCCCTATTGTCTCATACCACCTCTTCTCTCTTGTCTCTCCTCTCCTCTCTTCCCTTTAATACTCCCCATCATACAGCTTTCAGTGTTGTTCAAATTCAGTCATTTCAGTCACGGTGTGCATCCCAAATGTTGCCCTATTCCCTACATAGTATACCACCTATTCCCTACATAGTATGCCAGTTTTGACCAGGGCCCTATTCCCTACATAGTATACTAGTTTTGACCAGGGCCCTATTCCCTATATAGTATACCAGTTTTGACCAGGGCCCTATTCCCCACATAGTATACTAGTTTTGACCAGGGCCCTATTCCCTATATAGTATACCAGTTTTGACCAGGGCCCTATTCCCTACATAGTATACCAGTTTTGACCAGGGCCCTATTCCCTACATAGTATACCAGTTTTGACCAGGGCCCTATTCCCTACATAGTATACCAGTTTTGACCAGGGCCCTATTCCCTACATAGTATACCACCTATTCCCTATATATTATACTAGTTTTGACCAGGGCCCTATTCCCTACATAGTATACTAGTTTTGACCAGGGCCCTATTCCCTATATAGTATACCAGTTTTGACCAGGGCCCTATTCCCTACATAGTATACCAGTTTTGACCAGGGCCCTATTCCCTATATAGTATACCAGTTTTGACCAGGGCCCTATTCCCTACATAGTATACCAGTTTTGACCAGGGCCCTATTCCCTACATAGTATACCACCTATTCCCTACATAGTATACCAGTTTTGACCAGGGCCCTATTCCCTATTAGTATACCAGTTTTGACCAGGGCCCTATTCCCTATATAGTATACCAGTTTTGACCAGGGCCCTATTCCCTACATAGTATACCAGTTTTGACCAGGGCCCTATTCCCTATATAGTATACCAGTTTTGACCAGGGCCCTATTCCCTATTATAGTATACCAGTTTTGACCAGGGCCCTATTCCCTATATAGTATACCAGTTTTGACCAGGGCCCTATTCCCTACATAGTATACCCTATTCCCTATATAGTATACCAGTTTTGACCAGGGCCCTATTCCCTATATAGTATACCAGTTTTGACCAGGGCCCTATTCCCTATATAGTATACCAGTTTTGACCAGGGCCCTATTCCCTACATAGTATACCACCTATTCCCTATATAGTATACCAGTTTTGACCAGGGCCCTATTCCCTATATAGTATACCAGTTTTGACCAGGGCCCTATTCCCTACATAGTATACCACCTATTCCTATATAGTATACCAGTTTTGACCAGGGCCCTATTCCCTACATAGTATACCAGTTTTGACCAGGGCCCTATTCCCTATATAGTATACTAGTTTTGACCAGGGCCCTATTCCCTACATAGTATACCACCTATTCCCTATATAGTATACCAGTTTTGACCAGGGCCCTATTCCCTATATAGTATACCAGTTTTGACCAGGGCCCTATTCCCTATATAGTATACCAGTTTTGACCAGGGCCCTATTCCCTACATAGTATACCACCTATTCCCTATATAGTATACCAGTTTTGACCAGGGCCCTATTCCCTATATAGTATACCAGTTTTGACCAGGGCCCTATTCCCTATATAGTATACCACCTATTCCCTAGTTTTGTTTTGACCAGGGCCCTATTCCCTATATAGTATACCAGTTTTGACCAGGGCCCTATTCCCTATATAGTATACCAGTTTTGACCAGGGCCCTATTCCCTATATAGTATACCAGTTTTGACCAGGGCCCTATTCCCTATATAGTATACCAGTTTTGACCAGGGCCTATTCCCTATATAGTATACCAGTTTTGACCAGGGCCCTATTCCCTATATAGTATACCAGGGCCTATTCCCTAGTAGTATACTGACCAGGGCCCTATTCCCTATATAGTATACCAGTTTTGTATACCAGGGCCCTATTCCCTATATAGTATACCAGTTTTGACCAGGGCCCTATTCCCTACATAGTATACCACCTATTCCCTATATAGTATACCAGTTTTGACCAGGGCCCTATTCCCTATATAGTATACCAGTTTTGACCAGGGCCCTATTCCCTATATAGTATACCAGTTTTGACCAGGGCCCTATTCCCTATAGTAGTATACCAGTTTTGACCAGGGCCCTATTCCCTACATAGTATACCACCTATTCCCTATATAGTATACCAGTTTTGACCAGGGCCCTATTCCCTACATAGTATACCACCTATTCCCTATATAGTATACCAGTTTTGACCAGGGCCCTATTCCCTATATAGTATACCAGTTTTGACCAGGGCCCTATTCCCTACATAGTATACCACCTATTCCCTATATAGTATACCAGTTTTGACCAGGGCCCTATTCCCTATATAGTATACCAGTTTTGACCAGGGCCCTATTCCCTATATAGTATACCAGTTTTGACCAGGGCCCTATTCCCTATATAGTATACCAGTTTTGACCAGGGCCCTATTCCCTATATAGTATACCAGTTTTGACCAGGGCCCTATTCCCTATATAGTATACCAGTTTTGACCAGGGCCCTATTCCCTACATAGTATACCACCTATTCCCTATATAGTATACCAGTTTTGACCAGGGCCCTATTCCCTATATAGTATACCAGTTTTGACCAGGGCCCTATTCCCTATATAGTATACCAGTTTTGACCAGGGCCCTATTCCCTATATAGTATACCAGTTTTGACCAGGGCCCTATTCCCTACATAGTATACCACCTATTCCCTATATAGTATACCAGTTTTGACCAGGGCCCTATTCCCTATATAGTATACCAGTTTTGACCAGGGCCCTATTCCCTACATAGTATACCACCTATTTCCTATATAGTATACCAGTTTTGACAAGGGCCCTATTCCCTACATAGTATACCACCTATTCCCAATATAGTATACTAGTTTTGACCAGGGCCCTATTCCCTACATAGTATACCACCTATTCCCTATATAGTATACCAGTTTTGAGCAGGGCCCTATTCCCTATATAGTATACCAGTTTTGACCAGGGCCCTATTCCTACATAGTATACCACCTATTCCCTATATAGTATACTAGTTTTGACCAGGGCCCTATTCCCTATATAGTATACCAGTTTTGACCAGGGCCCTATTCCCTATATAGTATACCAGTTTTGACCAGGGCCCTATTCCCTATATAGTATACCAGTTTTGACCAGGGCCCTATTCCCTACATAGTATACCAGTTTTGACCAGGGCCCTATTCCCTACATAGTATACCAGTTTTGACCAGGGCCCTATTCCCTACATAGTATACCACCTATTCCCTATATAGTATACTAGTTTTGACCAGGGCCCTATTCCCTATTTAGTATACCAGTTTTGACCAGGGCCCTATTCCCTATATAGTATACCAGTTTTGACCAGGGCCCTATTCCCTATATAGTATACCAGTTTTGACCAGGGCCCTATTCCCTATATAGTATACCAGTTTTGACCAGGGCCCTATTCCCTACATAGTATACCACCTATTCCCTATATAGTATACCAGTTTTGACCAGGGCCCTATTCCCTATATAGTATACCAGTTTTGACCAGGGCCCTATTCCCTATATAGTATACCAGTTTTGACCAGGGCCCTATTCCCTACATAGTATACCACCTATTCCCTATATAGTATACCAGTTTTGACCAGGGCCCTATTCCCTATATAGTATACCAGTTTTGACCAGGGCCCTATTCCCTATATAGTATACCAGTTTTGACCAGGGCCCTATTCCCTACATAGTATACCACCTATTCCCTATATAGTATACCAGTTTTGACCAGGGCCCTATTCCCTATATAGTATACCAGTTTTGACCAGGGCCCTATTCCCTATATAGTATACCAGTTTTGACCAGGGCCCTATTCCCTATATAGTATACCAGTTTTGACCAGGGCCCTATTCCCTATATAGTATACCAGTTTTGACCAGGGCCCTATTCCCTACATAGTATACCACCAGGGCCCTATTCCCTACATAGTATACCAGTTTTGACCAGGGCCCTATTCCCTACATAGTATACCACCTATTCCCTATATAGTATACTAGTTTTGACCAGGGCCCTATTCCCTATTTAGTATACCAGTTTTGACCAGGGCCTATTCCCTATATAGTATACCAGTTTTGACCAGGGCCCTATTCCCTATATAGTATACCAGTTTTGACCAGGGCCCTATTCCCTATATAGTATACCAGTTTTGACCAGGGCCCTATTCCCTACATAGTATACCACCTATTCCCTATATAGTATACCAGTTTTGACCAGGGCCCTATTCCCTATATAGTATACCAGTTTTGACCAGGGCCCTATTCCCTACATAGTATACCACCTATTCCCTATATAGTATACCAGTTTTGACCAGGGCCCTATTCCCTATATAGTATACCAGTTTTGACCAGGGCCCTATTCCCTATATAGTATACCAGTTTTGACCAGGGCCCTATTCCCTACATAGTATACCACCTATTCCCTATATAGTATACCAGTTTTGACCAGGGCCCTATTCCCTACATAGTATACCACCTATTCCCAATATAGTATACTAGTTTTGACCAGGGCCCTATTCCCTACATAGTATACCACCTATTCCCTATATAGTATACCAGTTTTGACCAGGGCCCTATTCCCTATATAGTATACCAGTTTTGACCAGGGCCCTATTCCCTACATAGTATACCACCTATTCCCAATATAGTATACTAGTTTTGACCAGGGCCCTATTCCCTACATAGTATACCACCTATTCCCTATATAGTATACCAGTTTTGAGCCCCTATTCCCTATATAGTATACCAGTTTTGACCAGGGCCCTATTCCCTACATAGTATACCACCTATTCCCTATATAGTATACTAGTTTTGACCAGGGCCCTATTCCCTATATAGTATACCAGTTTTGACCAGGGCCCTATTCCCTATATAGTATACCAGTTTTGACCAGGGCCCTATTCCCTATATAGTATACCAGTTTTGACCAGGGCCCTATTCCCTACATAGTATACCAGTTTTGA
The DNA here is from genome assembly GCF_018296145.1 of Oncorhynchus tshawytscha. NCBI lineage: Eukaryota > Metazoa > Chordata > Actinopteri > Salmoniformes > Salmonidae > Oncorhynchus > Oncorhynchus tshawytscha. The sequence continues at coordinate 15,473 of NW_024608594.1, read as the reverse complement.
CCAGGGCCCTATTCCCTACATAGTATACCAGTTTTGACCAGGGCCCTATTCCCTACATAGTATACCACCTATTCCCTATATAGTATACTAGTTTTGACCAGGGCCCTATTCCCTATTTAGTATACCAGTTTTGACCAGGGCCCTATTCCCTATATAGTATACCAGTTTTGACCAGGGCCCTATTCCCTATTCCTATAGTATACCAGTTTTGACCAGGGCCCTATTCCCTATATAGTATACCAGTTTTGACCAGGGCCCTATTCCCTATATAGTATACCAGTTTTGACCAGGGCCCTATTCCCTATATAGTATACCAGTTTTGACCAGGGCCCTATTCCCTACATAGTATACCACCTATTCCCTATATAGTATACCAGTTTTGACCAGGGCCCTATTCCCTATATAGTATACCAGTTTTGACCAGGGCCCTATTCCCTATATAGTATACTAGTTTTGACCAGGGCCCTATTCCCTACATAGTATACCACCTATTCCCTATATAGTATACCAGTTTTGACCAGGGCCCTATTCCCTACATAGTATACCACCTATTCACAATATAGTATACTAGTTTTGACCAGGGCCCTATTCCCTACATAGTATACCACCTATTCCCTATATAGTATACCAGTTTTGAGCAGGGCCCTATTCCCTATATAGTATACCAGTTTTGACCAGGGCCCTATTCCCTACATAGTATACCACCTATTCCCTATATAGTATACTAGTTTTGACCAGGGCCCTATTCCCTATATAGTATACCAGTTTTGACCAGGGCCCTATTCCCTATATAGTATACCAGTTTTGACCAGGGCCCTATTCCCTATATAGTATACCAGTTTTGACCAGGGCCCTATTCCCTACATAGTATACCAGTTTTGACCAGGGCCCTATTCCCTACATAGTATACCAGTTTTGACCAGGGCCCTATTCCCTACATAGTATACCACCTATTCCCTATATAGTATACTAGTTTTGACCAGGGCCCTATTCCCTATTTAGTATACCAGTTTTGACCAGGGCCCTATTCCCTATATAGTATACCAGTTTTGACCAGGGCCCTATTCCCTATATAGTATACCAGTTTTGACCAGGGCCCTATTCCCTATATAGTATACCAGTTTTGACCAGGGCCCTATTCCCTACATAGTATACCACCTATTCCCTATATAGTATACCAGTTTTGACCAGGGCCCTATTCCCTATATAGTATACCAGTTTTGACCAGGGCCCTATTCCCTATTCCACCTATTCCCTATATAGTATACCAGTTTTGACCAGGGCCCTATTCCCTATATAGTATACCAGTTTTGACCAGGGCCCTATTCCCTATATAGTATACCAGTTTTGACCAGGGCCCTATTCCCTACATAGTATACCACCTATTCCCTATATAGTATACCAGTTTTGACCAGGGCCCTATTCCCTACATAGTATACCACCTATTCCAATATAGTATACTAGTTTTGACCAGGGCCCTATTCCCTACATAGTATACCACCTATTCCCTATATAGTATACCAGTTTTGAGCAGGGCCCTATTCCCTATATAGTATACCAGTTTTGACCAGGGCCCTATTCCCTACATAGTATACCACCTATTCCCTATATAGTATACTAGTTTTGACCAGGGCCCTATTCCCTATATAGTATACCAGTTTTGACCAGGGCCCTATTCCCTATATAGTATACCAGTTTTGACCAGGGCCCTATTCCCTATATAGTATACCAGTTTTGACCAGGGCCCTATTCCCTACATAGTATACCAGTTTTGACCAGGGCCCTATTCCCTACATAGTATACCAGTTTTGACCAGGGCCCTATTCCCTACATAGTATACCACCTATTCCCTATATAGTATACTAGTTTTGACCAGGGCCCTATTCCCTATTTAGTATACCAGTTTTGACCAGGGCCCTATTCCCTATATAGTATACCAGTTTTGACCAGGGCCCTATTCCCTATATAGTATACCAGTTTTGACCAGGGCCCTATTCCCTATATAGTATACCAGTTTTGACCAGGGCCCTATTCCCTACATAGTATACCACCTATTCCCTATATAGTATACCAGTTTTGACCAGGGCCCTATTCCCTATATAGTATACCAGTTTTGACCAGGGCCCTATTCCCTACATAGTATACCACCTATTCCCTATATAGTATACCAGTTTTGACCAGGGCCCTATTCCCTACATAGTATACCACCTATTCCCAATATAGTATACTTGTTTTGACCAGGGCCCTATTCCCTACATAGTATACCACCTATTCCCTATATAGTATACCAGTTTTGACCAGGGCCCTATTCCCTATATAGTATACCAGTTTTGACCAGGGCCCTATTCCCTACATAGTATACCACCTATTCCCTATATAGTATACCAGTTTTGACCAGGGCCCTATTCCCTATATAGTATACCAGTTTTGACCAGGGCCCTATTCCCTATATAGTATACCAGTTTTGACCAGGGCCCTATTCCCTACATAGTATACCACCTATTCCCTATATAGTATACCAGTTTTGACCAGGGCCCTATTCCCTACATAGTATACCACCTATTCCCTATATAGTATACCAGTTTTGACCAGGGCCCTATTCCCTACATAGTATACCACCTTTCCAGGGCCCTATAGTATACCAGTTTTGACCAGGGCCCTATTCCCTATATAGTATACCAGTTTTGACCAGGGCCCTATTCCCTATATAGTATACCAGTTTTGACCAGGGCCCTATTCCCTATATAGTATACCAGTTTTGACCAGGGCCCTATTCCCTACATAGTATACCACCTATTCCCTATATAGTATACCAGTTTTGACCAGGGCCCTATTCCCTACATAGTATACCACCTATTCCCAATATAGTATACTAGTTTTGACCAGGGCCCTATTCCCTACATAGTATACCACCTATTCCCTATATAGTATACCAGTTTTGACCAGGGCCCTATTCCCTATATAGTATACCAGTTTTGACCAGGGCCCTATTCCCTACATAGTATACCACCTATTCCCTATATAGTATACCAGTTTTGACCAGGGCCCTATTCCCTATATAGTATACCAGTTTTGACCAGGGCCCTATTCCCTATATAGTATACCAGTTTTGACCAGGGCCCTATTCCCTACATAGTATACCACCTATTCCCTATATAGTATACCAGTTTTGACCAGGGCCCTATTCCCTACATAGTATACCACCTATTCCCTATATAGTATACCAGTTTTGACCAGGGCCCTATTCCCTATATAGTATACCAGTTTTGACCAGGGCCCTATTCCCTATATAGTATACCACCTATTCCCTATATAGTATTTTTTGACCAGGGCCCTATTCCCTATATAGTATACCAGTTTTGACCAGGGCCCTATTCCCTATATAGTATACCAGTTTTGACCAGGGCCCTATTCCCTATATAGTATACCACCTATTCCCTATATAGTATACCAGTTTTGACCAGGGCCCCCTATTATACCACCTATTCCCTATAGTATACCAGTTTTGACCAGGGCCCTATTCCCTACATAGTATACCACCTATTCCCTTTAGTATACCAGTTTTGACCAGGGCCCTATTCCCTATATAGTATACCAGTTTTGACCAGGGCCCTATTCCCTATATAGTATACCAGTTTTGACCAGGGCCCTATTCCCTATATAGTATACCAGTTTTGACCAGGGCCCTATTCCCTACATAGTATACCACCTATTCCCTATATAGTATACCAGTTTTGACCAGGGCCCTATTCCCTACATAGTATACCACCTATTCCCTATATAGTATACCAGTTTTGACCAGGGCCCTATTCCCTATATAGTATACCAGTTTTGACCAGGGCCCTATTCCCTATATAGTATACCAGTTTTGACCAGGGCCCTATTCCCTATATAGTATACCAGTTTTGACCAGGGCCCTATTCCCTACATAGTATACCACCTATTCCCTATATAGTATACCAGTTTTGACCAGGGCCCTATTCCCTACATATACCATATTCAGTTTTTTGACCAGGGCCCTATTCCCTATATAGTATACCAGTTTTGACCAGGGCCCTATTCCCTATATAGTATACCAGTTTTGACCAGGGCCCTATTCCCTACATAGTATACCAGTTTTGACCAGGGCCCTATTCCCTATATAGTATACCAGTTTTGACCAGGGCCCTATTCCCTACATAGTATACCACCTATTCCCTATATAGTATACTAGTTTTGACCAGGGCCCTATTCCCTATTTATAGTATACCAGTTTTGACCAGGGCCCTATTCCCTATATAGTATACCAGTTTTGACCAGGGCCCTATTCCCTATATAGTATACCAGTTTTGACCAGGGCCCTATTCCCTATATAGTATACCAGTTTTGACCAGGGCCCTATTCCCTACATAGTATACCACCTATTCCCTATATAGTATACCAGTTTTGACCAGGGCCCTATTCCCTATATAGTATACCAGTTTTGACCAGGGCCCTATTCCCTATATAGTATACCAGTTTTGACCAGGGCCCTATTCCCTACATAGTATACCACCTATTCCCTATATAGTATACCAGTTTTGACCAGGGCCCTATTCCCTATAGTATACCACCAGGGCCCTATTCCCTATATAGTATACCAGTTTTGACCAGGGCCCTATTCCCTACATAGTATACCACCTATTCCCAATATAGTATACCAGTTTTGACCAGGGCCCTATTCCCTACATAGTATACCACCTATTCCCTATATAGTATACCAGTTTTGACCAGGGCCCTATTCCCTATATAGTATACCAGTTTTGACCAGGGCCCTATTCCCTACATAGTATACCACCTATTCCCTATATAGTATACTAGTTTTGACCAGGGCCCTATTCCCTATATAGTATACCAGTTTTGACCAGGGCCCTATTCCCTATATAGTATACCAGTTTTGACCAGGGCCCTATTCCCTATATAGTATACCAGTTTTGACCAGGGCCCTATTCCCTATATAGTATACCACCTATTCCCTATATAGTATACCAGTTTTGACCAGGGCCCTATTCCCTATATAGTATACCAGTTTTGACCAGGGCCCTATTCCCTACATAGTATACCACCTATTCCCTATATAGTATACTAGTTTTGACCAGGGCCCTATTCCCTATATAGTATACCAGTTTTGACCAGGGCCCTATTCCCTATATAGTATACCAGTTTTGACCAGGGCCCTATTCCCTATATACCACCTATTCCCTATATAGTATACCAGTTTTGACCAGGGCCCTATTCCCTACATAGTATACCACCTATTCACAATATAGTATACCAGTTTTGACCAGGGCCCTATTCCCTACATAGTATACCACCTATTCCCTATATAGTATACCAGTTTTGACCAGGGCCCTATTCCCTATATAGTATACCAGTTTTGACCAGGGCCCTATTCCCTACATAGTATACCACCTATTCCCTATATAGTATACTAGTTTTGACCAGGGCCCTATTCCCTATATAGTATACCAGTTTTGACCAGGGCCCTATTCCCTATATAGTATACTAGTTTTGACCAGGGCCCTATTCCCTACATAGTATACCACCTATTCCCTATATAGTATACCAGTTTTGACCAGGGCCCTATTCCCTACATAGTATACCACCTATTCACAATATAGTATACTAGTTTTGACCAGGGCCCTATTCCCTACATAGTATACCACCTATTCCCTATATAGTATACCAGTTTTGAGCAGGGCCCTATTCCCTATATAGTATACCAGTTTTGACCAGGGCCCTATTCCCTACATAGTATACCACCTATTCCCTATATAGTATACTAGTTTTGACCAGGGCCCTATTCCCTATATAGTATACCAGTTTTGACCAGGGCCCTATTCCCTATATAGTATACCAGTTTTGACCAGGGCCCTATTCCCTATATAGTATACCAGTTTTGACCAGGGCCCTATTCCCTATATAGTATACCAGTTTTGACCAAGGCCCTATTCCCTACATAGTATACCAGTTTTGACCAGGGCCCTATTCCCTACATAGTATACCACCTATTCCCTATATAGTATACTAGTTTTGACCAGGGCCCTATTCCCTATTAGTATACCAGTTTTGACCAGGGCCCTATTCCCTATATAGTATACCAGTTTTGACCAGGGCCCTATTCCCTATAGTATACCACCTATTCCCTATATAGTATACCAGTTTTGACCAGGGCCCTATTCCCTACATAGTATACCACCTATTCCCAATATAGTATACCAGTTTTGACCAGGGCCCTATTCCCTATATAGTATACCACCTATTCCCTATATAGTATACCAGTTTTGACCAGGGCCCTATTCCTATATAGTATACCAGTTTTGACCAGGGCCCTATTCCCTACATAGTATAGTATTCCCTATATAGTATACCAGTTTTGACCAGGGCCCTATTCCCTATATAGTATACCAGTTTTGACCAGGGCCCTATTCCCTATATAGTATACCAGTTTTGACCAGGGCCCTATTCCCTACATAGTATACCACCTATTCCCTATATAGTATACCAGTTTTGACCAGGGCCCTATTCCCTACATAGTATACCACCTATTCCCATATAGTATACTAGTTTTGACCAGGGCCCTATTCCCTATTATACCACCTATTCCCTATATAGTATACCAGTTTTGACCAGGGCCCTATTCCCTATATAGTATACCAGTTTTGACCAGGGCCCTATTCCCTACATAGTATACCACCTATTCCCTATATAGTATACCAGTTTTGACCAGGGCCCTATTCCCTATATAGTATACCAGTTTTGACCAGGGCCCTATTCCCTATATAGTATACCAGTTTTGACCAGGGCCTATTCCCTATATAGTATACCAGTTTTGACCAGGGCCCTATTCCCTACATAGTATACCAGTTTTGACCAGGGCCCTATTCCCTACATAGTATACCAGTTTTGACCAGGGCCCTATTCCCTACATAGTATACCACCTATTCCCTATATAGTATACTAGTTTTGACCAGGGCCCTATTCCCTATTTAGTATACCAGTTTTGACCAGGGCCCTATTCCCTATATAGTATACCAGTTTTGACCAGGGCCCTATTCCCTATATAGTATACCAGTTTTGACCAGGGCCCTATTCCCTATATAGTATACCAGTTTTGACCAGGGCCCTATTCCCTACATAGTATACCACCTATTCCCTATATAGTATACCAGTTTTGACCAGGGCCCTATTCCCTATATAGTATACCAGTTTTGACCAGGGCCCTATTCCCTATAGTATACCACCTATTCCCTATATAGTATACCAGTTTTGACCAGGGCCCTATTCCCTACATAGTATACCACCTATTCCCAATATAGTATACTAGTTTTGACCAGGGCCCTATTCCCTACATAGTATACCACCTATTCCCTATATAGTATACCAGTTTTGACCAGGGCCCTATTCCCTATATAGTATACCAGTTTTGACCAGGGCCCTATTCCCTACATAGTATACCACCTATTCCCTATATAGTATACTAGTTTTGACCAGGGCCCTATTCCCTATATAGTATACCAGTTTTGACCAGGGCCCTATTCCCTATATAGTATACCAGTTTTGACCAGGGCCCTATTCCCTATTATACCACCTATTCCCTATAGTATACCAGTTTTGACCAGGGCCCTATTCCCTACATAGTATACCACCTATTCCCTATATAGTATACAGTTTTGACCAGGGCCCTATTCCCTACATAGTATACCACCTATTCCCTATATAGTATACTAGTTTTGACCAGGGCCCTATTCCCTATATAGTATACCAGTTTTGACCAGGGCCCTATTCCCTATATAGTATACCAGTTTTGACCAGGGCCCTATTCCCTATATAGTATACCAGTTTTGACCAGGGCCCTATTCCCTACATAGTATACCACCTATTCCCTATATAGTATACCAGTTTTGACCAGGGCCCTATTCCCTACATAGTATACCACCTATTCCCATATAGTATACTAGTTTTGACCAGGGCCCTATTCCCTACATAGTATACCACCTATTCCCTATATAGTATACCAGTTTTGACCAGGGCCCTATTCCCTATATAGTATACCAGTTTTGACCAGGGCCCTATTCCCTAGGGCCACCTATTCCCTATATAGTATACTAGTTTTGACCAGGGCCCTATTCCCTATATAGTATACCAGTTTTGACCAGGGCCCTATTCCCTACATAGTATACCACCTATTCCCTATATAGTATACCAGTTTTGACCAGGGCCCTATTCCCTACATAGTATACCACCTATTCCCTATATAGTATACCAGTTTTGACCAGGGCCCTATTCCCTACATAGTATACCACCTATTCCCTATATAGTATACTAGTTTTGACCAGGGCCCTATTCCCTATATAGTATACCAGTTTTGACCAGGGCCCTATTCCCTATATAGTATACCAGTTTTGACCAGGGCCCTATTCCCTATATAGTATACCAGTTTTGACCAGGGCCCTATTCCCTACATAGTATACCACCTATTCCCTATATAGTATACCAGTTTTGACCAGGGCCCTATTCCCTACATAGTATACCACCTATTCCCTATATAGTATACTAGTTTTGACCAGGGCCCTATTCCTATATAGTATACCAGTTTTGACCAGGGCCCTATTCCCTATATAGTATACCAGTTTTGACCAGGGCCCTATTCCCTATATAGTATACCAGTTTTGACCAGGGCCCTATTCCCTATAGTAGTATACCAGTTTTGACCAGGGCCCTATTCCCTATATAGTATACCACCTATTCCCTATATAGTATACCAGTTTTGACCAGGGCCCTATTCCCTATAGTATACCACCTATTCCCTATAGTATACCAGTTTTGACCAGGGCCCTATTCCCTATATAGTATACCAGTTTTGACCAGGGCCCTATTCCCTACATAGTATACCACCTATTCCCTATTAGTATACCAGTTTTGACCAGGGCCCTATTCCCTATTAGTATACCAGTTTTGACCAGGGCCCTATTCCCTATATAGTATACCAGTTTTGACCAGGGCCCTATTCCCTATATAGTATACCAGTTTTGACCAGGGCCTATTCCCTATATAGTATACCAGTTTTGACCAGGGCCCTATTCCTATAGTATACCACCTATTCCCTATATAGTATACCAGTTTTGACCAGGGCCCTATTCCCTATATAGTATACCAGTTTTGACCAGGGCCCTATTCCCTATATAGTATACCAGTTTTGACCAGGGCCCTATTCCCTACATAGTATACCACCTATTCCCTATATAGTATACCAGTTTTGACCAGGGCCCTATTCCCTATATAGTATACCACCAGTATTTGTACCAGGGCCCTATTCCCTACATAGTAGTATACCAGTTTTGACCAGGGCCCTATTCCCTACATAGTATACCACCTATTCCCTATATAGTATACCAGTTTTGACCAGGGCCCTATTCCCTATATAGTATACCAGTTTTGACCAGGGCCCTATTCCCTACATAGTATACCACCTATTCCCTATATAGTATACTAGTTTTGACCAGGGCCCTATTCCCTATATAGTATACCAGTTTTGACCAGGGCCCTATTCCCTATATAGTATACCAGTTTTGACCAGGGCCCTATTCCCTATATAGTATACCAGTTTTGACCAGGGCCCTATTCCCTACATAGTATACCAGTTTTGACCAGGGCCCTATTCCCTACATAGTATACCAGTTTTGACCAGGGCCCTATTCCCTACATAGTATACCACCTATTCCCTATATAGTATACTAGTTTTGACCAGGGCCCTATTCCCTATATAGTATATTCCAGTATTTTTGACCAGGGCCCTATTCCCTATATAGTATACCAGTTTTGACCAGGGCCCTATTCCCTATATAGTATACCAGTTTTGACCAGGGCCCTATTCCCTATATAGTATACCACCTATTCCCTATATAGTATACCAGTTTTGACCAGGGCCCTATTCCCTATATAGTATACCAGTTTTGACCAGGGCCCTATTCCCTACATAGTATACCACCTATTCCCTATATAGTATACCAGTTTTGACCAGGGCCCTATTCCCTATATAGTATACCAGTTTTGACCAGGGCCCTATTCCCTATATAGTATACCAGTTTTGACCAGGGCCCTATTCCCTACATAGTATACCACCTATTCCCTATATAGTATACCAGTTTTGACCAGGGCCCTATTCCCTACATAGTATACCACCTATTCCCAATATAGTATACTAGTTTTGACCAGGGCCCTATTCCCTACATAGTATACCACCTATTCCCTATATAGTATACCAGTTTTGACCAGGGCCCTATTCCCTATATAGTATACCAGTTTTGACCAGGGCCCTATTCCCTACATAGTATACCACCTATTCCCTATATAGTATACCAGTTTTGACCAGGGCCCTATTCCCTATATAGTATACCAGTTTTGACCAGGGCCCTATTCCCTATATAGTATACTAGTTTTGACCAGGGCCCTATTCCCTACATAGTATACCACCTATTCCCTATATAGTATACCAGTTTTGACCAGGGCCCTATTCCCTACATAGTATACCACCTATTCACAATATAGTATACTAGTTTTGACCAGGGCCCTATTCCCTACATAGTATACCACCTATTCCCTATATAGTATACCAGTTTTGAGCAGGGCCCTATTCCCTATATAGTATACCAGTTTTGACCAGGGCCCTATTCCCTACATAGTATACCACCTATTCCCTATATAGTATACTAGTTTTGACCAGGGCCCTATTCCCTATATAGTATACCAGTTTTGACCAGGGCCCTATTCCCTATATAGTATACCAGTTTTGACCAGGGCCCTATTCCCTATATAGTATACCAGTTTTGACCAGGGCCCTATTCCCTACATAGTATACCAGTTTTGACCAAGGCCCTATTCCCTACATAGTATACCAGTTTTGACCAGGGCCCTATTCCCTACATAGTATACCACCTATTCCCTATATAGTATACTAGTTTTGACCAGGGCCCTATTCCCTATTTAGTATACCAGTTTTGACCAGGGCCCTATTCCCTATATAGTATACCAGTTTTGACCAGGGCCCTATTCCCTATATAGTATACCAGTTTTGACCAGGGCCCTATTCCCTATATAGTATACCAGTTTTGACCAGGGCCCTATTCCCTATATAGTATACCACCTATTCCCTATATAGTATTTTTGACCAGGGCCCTATTCCCTATATAGTATACCAGTTTTGACCAGGGCCCTATTCCCTACATAGTATACCACCTATTCCCTATATAGTATACCAGTTTTGACCAGGGCCCTATTCCCTATATAGTATACCAGTTTTGACCAGGGCCCTATTCCCTATATAGTATACTAGTTTTGACCAGGGCCCTATTCCCTACATAGTATACCACCTATTCCCTATATAGTATACCAGTTTTGACCAGGGCCCTATTCCCTACATAGTATACCACCTATTCCCAATATATAGTATACTAGTTTTGACCAGGGCCCTATTCCCTACATAGTATACCACCTATTCCCTATATAGTATACCAGTTTTGACAGGGCCCTATTCCCTATATAGTATACCAGTTTTGACCAGGGCCCTATTCCCTACATAGTATACCACCTATTCCCTATATAGTATACTAGTTTTGACCAGGGCCCTATTCCCTATATAGTATACCAGTTTTGACCAGGGCCCTATTCCCTATATAGTATACCAGTTTTGACCAGGGCCCTATTCCCTATATAGTATACCAGTTTTGACCAGGGCCCTATTCCCTACATAGTATACCAGTTTTGACCAAGGCCCTATTCCCTACATAGTATACCAGTTTTGACCAGGGCCCTATTCCCTACATAGTATACCACCTATTCCCTATATAGTATACTAGTTTTGACCAGGGCCCTATTCCCTATTTAGTATACCAGTTTTGACCAGGGCCCTATTCCCTATATAGTATACCAGTTTTGACCAGGGCCCTATTCCCTATATAGTATACCAGTTTTGACCAGGGCCCTATTCCCTATATAGTATACCAGTTTTGACCAGGGCCCTATTCCCTACATAGTATACCACCTATTCCCTATATAGTATACCAGTTTTGACCAGGGCCCTATTCCCTATATAGTATACCAGTTTTGACCAGGGCCCTATTCCCTATATAGTATACCAGTTTTGACCAGGGCCCTATTCCCTATATAGTATACCAGTTTTGACCAGGGCCCTATTCCCTACATAGTATACCACCTATTCCCAATATAGTATACTAGTTTTGACCAGGGCCCTATTCCCTACATAGTATACCACCTATTCCCTATATAGTATACCAGTTTTGACCAGGGCCCTATTCCCTATATAGTATACCAGTTTTGACCAGGGCCCTATTCCCTACATAGTATACCACCTATTCCCTATATAGTATACTAGTTTTGACCAGGGCCCTATTCCCTATATAGCCCCAGGGCCCTATTCCCTATATAGTATACCAGTTTTGACCAGGGCCCTATTCCCTATATAGTATACCAGTTTTGACCAGGGCCCTATTCCCTACATAGTATACCAGTTTTGACCAGGGCCTATTCCCTATATAGTATACCAGTTTTGACCAGGGCCCTATTCCCTATAGTATACCACCTATTCCCTATATAGTATACCAGTTTTGACCAGGGCCCTATTCCCAATATAGTATACCAGTTTTGACCAGGCCCTATTCCTATATAGTATACCAGTTTTGACCAGGGCCCTATTCCCTACATAGTATACCACCTATTCCCTATATAGTATACCAGTTTTGACCAGGGCCCTATTCCCTACATAGTATACCACCTATATAGTATACCAGTTTTGACCAGGGCCCTATTCCTATATAGTATACCAGTTTTGACCAGGGCCCTATTCCCTACATAGTATACCACCTATTCCCTATATAGTATACCAGTTTTGACCAGGGCCCTATTCCCTACATAGTATACCACCTATTCCCATATAGTATACCAGTTTTGACCAGGGCCCTATTCCCTACATAGTATACCACCTATTCCCTATATAGTATACCAGTTTTGACCAGGGCCCTATTCCCTATATAGTATACCAGTTTTGACCAGGGCCCTATTCCCTACATATATACCACCTATACTAGTTTTGACCAGGGCCCTATTCCCTATATAGTATACCAGTTTTGACCAGGGCCCTATTCCCTATATAGTATACCAGTTTTGACCAGGGCCCTATTCCCTACATAGTATACCACCTATTCCCTATATAGTATACCAGTTTTGACCAGGGCCCTATTCCCTACATAGTATACCACCTATTCCCTATATAGTATACCAGTTTTGACCAGGGCCCTATTCCCTACATAGTATACCACCTATTCCCTATATAGTATACTAGTTTTGACCAGGGCCCTATTCCCTATATAGTATACCAGTTTTGACCAGGGCCCTATTCCCTATATAGTATACCAGTTTTGACCAGGGCCCTATTCCCTATATAGTATACCAGTTTTGACCAGGGCCCTATTCCCTACATAGTATACCACCTATTCCCTATATAGTATACCAGTTTTGACCAGGGCCCTATTCCCTACATAGTATACCACCTATTCCCTATATAGTATACCAGTTTTGACCAGGGCCCTATTCCCTACATAGTATACCACCTATTCCCAATATAGTATACCAGTTTTGACCAGGGCCCTATTCCTATATAGTATACCAGTTTTGACCAGGGCCCTATTCCCTATATAGTATACCAGTTTTGACCAGGGCCCTATTCCCTACATAGTATACCACCTATTCCCTATATAGTATACCAGTTTTGACCAGGGCCCTATTCCCTACATAGTATACCACCTATTCCCTATATAGTATACTAGTTTTGACCAGGGCCCTATTCCCTATATAGTATACCAGTTTTGACCAGGGCCCTATTCCCTATATAGTATACCAGTTTTGACCAGGGCCCTATTCCCTATATAGTATACCAGTTTTGACCAGGGCCCTATTCCCTATATAGTATACCAGTATACTAGTTTTGACCAGGGCCCTATTCCCTACATAGTATACCCAGTTTTGACCAGGGCCCTATTCCCTATATAGTATACCAGTTTTGACCAGGGCCCTATTCCCTACCACCCTATTCCCTATATAGTATACCAGTTTTGACCAGGGCCCTATTCCCTATATAGTATACCAGTTTTGACCAGGGCCCTATTCCTATATAGTATACCAGTTTTGACCAGGGCCCTATTCCCTACATAGTATACCACCTATTCCCTATATAGTATACCAGTTTTGACCAGGGCCCTATTCCCTACATAGTATACCACCTATTCCCTATATAGTATACCAGTTTTGACCAGGGCCCTATTCCCTACATAGTATACCACCTATTCCCTATATAGTATACTAGTTTTGACCAGGGCCCTATTCCCTAGTATACCAGTTTTGACCAGGGCCCTATTCCCTATATAGTATACCAGTTTTGACCAGGGCCCTATTCCTATATAGTATACCAGTTTTGACCAGGGCCCTATTCCCTATAGTATACCACCTATTCCTATATAGTATACCAGTTTTGACCAGGGCCCTATTCCCTACATAGTATACCACCTATTCCCTATATAGTATACTAGTTTTGACCAGGGCCCTATTCCCTACATAGTATACCACCCCTATTCCCTAGTATTTTTGACCAGGGCCCTATTCCCTATATAGTATACCAGTTTTGACCAGGGCCTATCCTACATAGTATACCACCTATTCCCTATATAGTATACCAGTTTTGACCAGGGCCCTATTCCCTATATAGTATACCAGTTTTGACCAGGGCCCTATTCCTATATAGTATACCAGTTTTGACCAGGGCCCTATTCCCTATATAGTATACCAGTTTTGACCAGGGCCCTATTCCCTACATAGTATACCAGTTTTGACCAGGACCTATTCCCTATATAGTATACCAGTTTTGACCAGGGCCCTATTCCCTACATAGTATACCACCTATTCCCTTATAGTATACCAGTTTTGACCAGGGCCCTATTCCCTATATAGTATACCAGTTTTGACCAGGGCCCTATTCCCTATATAGTATACCAGTTTTGACCAGGACCCTATTCCCTATATAGTATACCAGTTTTGACCAGGGCCCTATTCCCTATATAGTATACCAGTTTGACCAGGGCCCTATTCCCTATATAGTAGTTTTGACCACCTATTCCCTATATAGTATACCAGTTTTGACCAGGGCCCTATTCCCTATATAGTATACCAGTTTTGACCAGGGCCCTATTCCCCTAGTTCCCCTATTCCCTATATAGTATACCAGTTTTGACCAGGGCCCTATTCCTATATAGTATATCCAGTTTTGACCAGGGCCCTATTCCCTATATAGTATACTAGTTTTGACCAGGGCCCTACCCTATTCCACCTATTCCTATATAGTATACCAGTTTTGACCAGGGCCCTATTCCCTACATAGTATACCA
>NW_024608593.1:67500-69197 GCF_018296145.1 Oncorhynchus tshawytscha | reverse complement strand
ACCTAATTCATTCAAGGGTTTTCTTTATTTGTACTATTTTCTACATTGTAGAATAATAGTGAAGACATCAAAACTATGAAATAACACATATGGAATCATGTAGTAACCAGAAAAAGTGTTAAACAAATCAAAATATATTTTATATTTGAGAATCTTCAAATTAGCCAGCTTTTGCCTTGATGACAGCTTTGCACACTCTTGGCATTCTCTCAACCAGCTTAATGAGGTAGTCACCTGGAATGAGGACCACCACCGGAAAAGAAGGCCCAGAGTTACCTCTGTTGCAGAGGATAAGTTCATTAGAGTTAACTACACCTCAGATTGCAGGCCAAATTAATGCCTTACAGAGTTCAAGTAACAGACCCATCTCAACATCAACTGCTCAGAGGAGACTTCGAGAATCAGTCCTTCATGGTCCAATTGCTGCAAAGAAACCACTGCTAAAGGACACCAATAATCAGAAGAGATTTGCTTTGGCAAGAAACACGAGCAATGGACATTAGACCGGTGGAAATCTGTCCTTTGGTCTGATGAGTCTAAATTTGAGATTTTTGATTCCAACCCCCGTGTCTTTGTCAGACGCAGAGTAGGTGATGGGATGATCTCCACATGTGTGGTTCCCACTGTGAAGCATGGAGGAGGAGGTGTGATGGTGTGGGGGTGCGTTGATGGTGACACAGTCTGGGATTTATTTTGAAGTCAAGGCACACTTAGCATGGCAACCACAGCAATCTGCAGCGATACGACATCCCATCTGGTTTGGGCTTAGTGGGTCTCTCGTTTGTTTTTCAACAGGACAATGACCCAACACACCTCCAGGCTGTGTAAGGGCTTTTTGACCAAGAAGGAGAGTGATGGAGTGCTGCATCAGATGACCTGGCCTCCACAATCACCTGACCTCAACCCAATTCAGATGGTTTGGGATGAGTTGGACCTCAGAGTGAAGGAGAAAAGTAGCCAACAAGTGCTCAGCATATGTGGGAACTCCTTCAAGACTGTTGGAAAAGCATTCCAGATAAAGCATACCATTGCTCCTGAGTGGCGCAGCTCCTGGAACTGCATCTCAGTGCAAGAGGTGTCACTACAGTCCCTGGTTCGAATCCAGGCTGTATCACATCCGGCTGTGATTGGGAGTCCCATCGGGCGGTGCACAATTGGCCCAGCGTCTGCCCGTCGTTGTAAATAAGAATTTGTTTTTAACTTGCCCAGTTAAATAAATAAAGAAGGATAGTCCGGATTATTCTTATCACACCTCAATGGACTGAAATGGCTCAAGGTGGAAACACCTGAGAGTAATTTAGATCTTAATCTGTCTTCACCCCTTAACTGCTCTTCAGGGGTCAAGAAACCAGTAGTCTGAGCCAAACAAAAGGTCCTCAGGAAACAGTAGTTAATAAACCAGTAGTCTGAGCCAAACAAAAGGTCCTCAGGAAACAGTAGTTAATAAACCAGTAGTCTGAGCCATAAAAAGGTCCTCAGGAAACAGTAGTTAATAAACCAGTAGTCTGAGCCAAACAAAAGGTCCTCAGGTAGTTAAACCAGTAGTCTGAGTTAAACAGTAAACCAGTAGTCTGAGCCAAACAAAAGGTCCTCAGGAAACAGTAGTTAATAAACCAGTAGTCTGAGCCAAACAAAAGGTCCTCAGGAAACAGTAGTTAATAAACCAGTAGTCTGAGCCATAAAAAGGTCCTCAGGAA
>NW_024608593.1:57500-62500 GCF_018296145.1 Oncorhynchus tshawytscha | reverse complement strand
CCGGACGACGCTAGGCCAATTGTGCCTCGTGATCGGCTGCGACAGAGCCTGTGCCACCCAGAGTCTCTGGTGGCACAGCTGGCACTGTGATGCAGTGCCTTAGACCACTGCGCCACCCGGGAGGCCTGGGCTCGAACCCAGAGTCTCTGGTGCCACTGCGCCACCCGGGAGGCCTGGGCTCGAACCCAGAGTCTCTGGTGCCACTGCGCCACCCGGGAGGCCTGGGCTCGAACCCAGAGTCTCTGGTGGCACAGCTGGCACTGTGATGCAGTGCCTTAGACCACTGCGCCACCCGGGAGGCCTGGGCTCGAACCCAGAGTCTCTGGTGGCACAGCTGGCACTGTGATGCAGTGCCTTAGACCACTGCGCCACCCGGGAGGCCTGGGCTCGAACCCAGAGTCTCTGGTGGCACAGCTGGCACTGTGATGCAGTGCCTTAGACCACTGCGCCACCCGGGAGGCCCTCAAAACATATTTTTGATTTTAGATTCTTCAAAGTATCCACCCTTTGGGGCTCCCAATCACAGCCGGATGTGATTCAGACTGTAGTATCCACCCTTTGGGGCTCCCAATCACAGCCGGATGTGATTCAGACTGTAGTGACACCTCTTGGGCTGAGGAGAGGGCAGGGGAGAAGGCAGAGGAGAGGGCTAAGGAGAGAGGACGAGGAGACAGATTGAGGAGAGGGCTAAGGAGAGAGGATGAGGAGAGAGATTGAGGAGAGGGCTTAGGAGAAGGGCTGAGGAGAAGGGTTGAGGGGAAGGGCTGAGGGGAAGGGCTGAGGAGAGGGGCTGAGGAGAGGGGCTGAGGAAAAGGGCTGAGGAGAAGGGCTGAGGAGAAGGGTTGAGGAGAGGGGCTGAGGAGAAGGGCTGAGGAGAAGGGCTGAGGAGAGGGGCTGAGGAGAAGGGCTGAGGAGAGAGGCTGAGGAGGGCTGAGGAGAGTGCTGAGGAGAGACTGAGGAGGGCTGAGGAGGGCTGAGGAGAGGTGCTGGGGGGCTGAGGAGAGGTGCTGGGGGGGGCTGAGGAGAGGTGCTGAGGAGAAGGGCTGAGGAGAAGGGCTGAGGAGAGGGGCTGAGGAGAAGGGCTGAGGAGAAGGGCTGAGGAGAAGGGCTGAGGAGAAGGGCTGAGGAGAGAGGCTGAGGAGAGGGGCTGAGGAGAAGGGCTGAGGAGAAGGGCTGAGGAGAAGGGCTGAGGAGAAGGGCTGAGGAGAAGGGCTGAGGAGAGAGGTTGAGGAGGGCTGAGGAGAGTGCTGAGGAGAGGTGCTGGGGGGGCTACCAATCCTCCTCGAGGAGGACTAAACCCCGGGTTAATACCAAAACAAAGACCCCATCCAGCTCCCCGCCTCCCTCCCTCCACGTGCTCCCCTCGTCCCCTCTTACCGACTCCCAGGAAAAATACACCTTTCAAAGAACTCTTTTAATTGGCTTTTTAATTAGTCTTTCGTAACAGAATAAATTGAATTAGCTGCTAATTCGTTTATCTTCGCAGGAGAAATGGAGTTCACCTCTAAGAACTTGGAACAAGAAAAGACGTTTGTTGAAAACAACGACGGTGAGCTGTACAACTATTGGGGTTGTGACGCATCTTCTGTTGTTGTTTTGGCTCTGTACTCCCAGCACTTTGGATTTGAAATGATACAACGACCATGAGGTTAAAGTGCAGACTGTCAGCTTTAATTTGAGGGTATTTTCATCCATATCGGGTGAACAGTTTAGAAATTATAGTTATTTTTGTATATTAGTTCCCCCATTATAGGGGACCAAAAGTGTTGGGACAATTTCACTCATATGTGTATTAAAGAAGTAAAACGTTATGTATTTGGCCCAATATTTGTAGCACACAATGATTATATCAAACTTCATTCATACTCTACCTCAAGACATGTTGACCTCTCACCCCAAGACATGCTGACCTCACCTCAAGACATGTTGACCTCTCACCCCAAGACATGCTGACCTCTCACCTCAAGACACGTTGACCTCTCACCTCAAGACATGCTGACCTCTAACCCCAAGACATGCTGACCTCTCACCTCAAGACATGCTGTTTTTTCTCAAGACATGCACCTCAAGACATGCTGTTTTTTCACCTCAAGACATGCTGACCTCTCACCTCAAGACATGCTGACCTCTCACCTCAAGACATGCCTGACCTCCTCACCTCAAGACATGCTGACATGCTCCTCACCTCAAGACATGTTGACCCTCCAAGACATCTCACCTCAAGACATGTTGACGTCTCACCCCAAGACATGCTGACCTCTCACCTCAAGACATGTTGACCTCTCACCTCAAGACATGCTGACCTCTCACCTCAAGACATGTTGACCTCTCACCCCAAGACATGCTGACCTCTCACCCCAAGACATGCTGACCTCTCACCCCAAGACATGTTGACCTCTCACCTCAAGACATGCTGACCTCTCACCTCAAGACATGCTGACCTCTCACCTCAAGACATGCTGACCTCTCACCTCAAGACATGCTGACCTCTCACCTCAAGACATGCTGACCTCTCACCTCAAGACATGCTGACCTCTCCCTCAAGACATGCTGACCTCTCACCCCAAGACATGCTGACCTCTCACCCCAAGACATGCTGACCTCTCACCCCAAGACATGTTGACCTCTCCACTCAAGACATGTTGACCTCTAACCCCAAGACATGTTGATCTCTCACCTCAAGACATGTTGACCTCTCACCATTACAATTAAGGGGAGGTTTGCATTTTTTTGGGGGAGGGGGGGTAATGATATTTGTGCGTCTGTTACTTTTCTCACTCGTCATTATTCACTTTTAATTCAGGATGATCTGTTGTCACGGTAGCATATGATTATATTATATATTTATATATTATATATACATATTATATTTATATTATATATATATATTATTATTCTATTCTATATTTATATTATATATTTATTATTCTATTCTATATTTATATTATATATATATATTATTATATCTATTCTATATTTATATTATATATATATATTATTATTCTATTCTATATTTATATTATATATATATATTATTATTCTATTCTATATTTATATTATATATATATATTATTATTCTATTCTATATTTATATTATATATTTATATTATTATTCTATTCTATATTTATATTATATATATATATTATTATTCTATTCTATATTTATATTATATATATATATTATTATTCTATTCTATATTTATATTATATATATATATTATTATTCTATTCTATATTTATATTCTATATATTATATATTATATATATTATATATATATATTATTATTATATTCTATATTTATATTATATTTATATATTATTATTATATTATATATATATATTATTATTATATTATATTCTATATTTATATTATATTTATAAATTAAATCAAATCAAATTTTATTTGTCACATACAAATCAAATCAAATTTTAGATTTGTTAATGCGAGTGTAGCGAAATGCTTGTGCTTCTAGTTCCGACAATGCCATAATAACCAACAAGTAATCTAACTAACAATTCCAAAACTACTGTCTTATACACAGTGTAAGGGGATAAAGAATATGTACAAAAGGATATATGAATGAGTGATGGTACAGAGCAGCATAGGCAAGATACAGTAGATGGTATCGAGTACAGTATATACATATGAGATGAGTATGTAAACAAAGTGGCATAGTTAAAGTGGCTAGTGATACATGTATTACATAAGGATGCAGTAGATGATATAGAGTACAGTATATACGTATGCATATGAGATGAATAATGTAGGGTAAGTAACATTATATAAGGTAGCATTGTTTAAAGTGGCTAGTGATATATTTACATCATTTCCCATCAATTCCCATTATTAAAGTGGCTGGAGTTGAGTCAGTGTCAGTGTCAGTGTGTTGGCAGCAGCCACTCAATGTTAGTGGTGGCTGGTTAACAGTCTGATGGCCTTGAGATAGAAGCTGTTTTTCAGTCTCTCGGTCCCAGCTTTGATGCACCTGTACTGACCTCGCCTTCTGGATGACAGTGGGGTGAACAGGCAGTGGCTCGGGTGGTTGATGTCCTTGATGATCTTTATGGCCTTCCTGTAACATCGGGTGGTGTAGGTGTCCTGGAGGGCAGGTAGTTTGCCCCCGGTGATGCGTTGTGCAGACCTCACTACCCTCTGGAGAAACTTACGGTTGAGGGCGGAGCAGTTGCCGTACCAGGCGGTGATACAGCCTGACAGGATGCTCTCGATTGTGCATCTGTAGAAGTTTGAGTGCTTTTGGTGACAAGCCGAATTTCTTCAGCCTCCTGAGGTTGAAGAGGCGCTGCTGCGCCTTCCTCACGATGCTGTCTGTGTGAGTGGACCAATTCAGTTTGTCTGTGATGTGTATGCCGAGGAACTTAAAACTTGCTACCCTCTCCACTACTGTTCCATCGATGTGGATAGGGGGGTGTTCCCTCTGCTGTTTCCTGAAGTCCACAATCATCTCCTTAGTTTTGTTGACGTTGAGTGTGAGGTTATTTTCCTGACACCACACTCCGAGGGCCCTCACCTCCTCCCTGTAGGCCGTCTCGTCGTTATTGGTAATCAAGCCTACCACTGTTGTGTCGTCCGCAAACTTGATGATTGAGTTGAAGGCGTGCGTGGCCACGCAGTCGTGGGTGAACAGGGAGTACAGGAGAGGGCTCAGAACGCACCCTTGTGGGGCCCCAGTGTTGAGGATCAGCGGGGAGGAGATGTTGTTGCCTACCCTCACCACCTGGGGGCGGCCCATCAGGAAGTCCAGTACCCAGCTGCACAGGGCGGGGTCGAGACCCAGGGTCTCGAGCTTGATGACGAGCTTGGAGGGTACTATGGTGTTGAATGCCGAGCTGTAGTCGATGAACAGCATTCTCACATAGGTATTCCTCTTGTCCAGATGGGTTAGGGCAGTGTGCAGTGTGGTTGAGATTGCATCGTCTGTGGACCTATTTGGGCGGTAAGCAAATTGGAGTGGGTCAAGGGTGTCAGGTAGGGTGGAGGT
>NW_024608593.1:40000-55000 GCF_018296145.1 Oncorhynchus tshawytscha | reverse complement strand
ACCGAACAGGAACCATATCTCTCCCTCCCGAGCCCTGAACATCCAATCATCTTCCAGTCCGAGGGTTACATAAACTCTTCTTTTATAAAAGACTGTTGCTTCTCCTCTCAGTACCGTCTCCATCTCAGTCCATTTCGGGAGTCGAGTCCGTCATTCTCTGACGTGGCCGGAACCATGCATTTTGGCGCAAAGCAGATGTTGAATTCATTCGAGTTGTATTATTAACAGATTGGCTATTTTTACTTGTTGGTGTGAGTTTTCCCCACCCAACTCACTTTCTTGCATCAAAAGAGACAGTTTACAAGATCGTTACAACTTAAAAACGACAAAATGGCACTTCAGAATAAAATCCTTCAACTGAGCTGCAGGAGTGTTTTGGGAGAAGTGCTCAACAAGAGGTTTGCCAGTAATTCTCGCGCGCTGCTCAAATCTGCAACCAGCGAGTCGCTCCGGATCTGTGCGACCGGACAAGAGACTTTCCCGGAGGATTTGATCACACCGGGGGCCAGTGCGGAGGTGGTCGCTAAGGAGACCCGGATCAAGAGTCTGAAAGAGATGCCGGGACCCAGCGCCGTCAGCAACCTGATCGAGTTCTTTTACCGACGGTTTCAGTAGAATCCACGAAATACAGGTGGGCTACTTGGTCTTTTCTTTTTGGATTGAATATTTCGGTGATTTTGCAACGATAGGCACTTTTAGCATTTTACTTAGTTTATTGAAAATACTTGAATCAACAGAAATGTTAGTCATTTTGTCAGGAACCATAAACTGGTGTTGGCTGGGACCATTTTATTCGACCAACTGATTTGCCTATTTTCCCCTCCGACTTTCTGCCAATGTCATTACCATCAACAAACGTGTTGTTTTAAAACTGAATGACAAACACAATGTGTTTTGGGATGATTGTTTTTGTCTGTCTAAAGGACATTTAGAAATAATGATTTGCGTTCATAAATATGAGTCTCCGCTGGCTGGACTTGTATTCCTGCGCGGAGGCTACCATCAAACATGCCATTTATTGTTAAAATTGTTATATATTTATACTTTTACACTCGTTTATATTGGGAAAGGTAAGTGCTGTACTCACGACGTAGACAGAAATGTGTTTTTTAATATGTAGTCTGCATATATATATTTGTGTCTCTTTTAGAAATATGTGTAGATTGTGGGGGTAATGGGACACTGCACGATTTGTTACCAATTTGCTAAACGTATGATTTCTGTATGACTTATTACAATGTGTTGTGGCTAACGTTAGCTCGGCTGTGGGTTAAGAGTTAGGTTACAGGGGTTATTGCGGTTATGGGTAGGGTTACCTAACATGCCAAGTAACTTAAAGTAGTTGATCATTAGTTATATTGATAAAGTGGTCCGTGATGAAATCTAAAGGGTTTGCTAGACGTTCGCAGGTTTTAAGGCCCAAACCTTCCGTATTTTGTCCTTTTACTGCACAAAACATCCCACTTTCTGTTTGCTTTTGCGTAACCGAGTGCATTGAGGAGACCGATTGCTGCTGGAGTCCAGACAGTCAACTCTTACCCGAACCCACACCCCGACTAGTGAAGTAAAACTCTCCCTTTCTCCCGTTGCATAAGCTTCCACGGTGTCACCTGATGTTAACCTGTCTGTCTGAGACCTGGAGGTGGCGGTAAAACTGGATACTGCAACACGCCAGACTAGTGTGTCTCCTATAACTCACTGTTGAAGAAGACAGGGTACATTGTTACCGGAAGTCAATAGGAAAACACGCCTTCTGTAATCTACACTGTTAATGCACGTTGTTGTATCTATCTACTATAGTTCATGTACTTCAGTTCAGTCTAATGAAAAAGAGACGGTCTACCTATTAAATAACAGAACTAGGTTTCTGTAGACATACAGGTTAACGGTGTGCGCGTTGTTTTCGGTGAGAAAGAGACGGTCTTTATAGTGCTGGTTGTGAGCTGAATGAATCCATTGTGAGTGAAATGAGGACGGGGGAAATAATACAACTGCCTTGAAACACGAGAACAGTTGTTTTTCCTTTGGGGGCGTTGGTGCCGGAGCTTGAGGACAGAGATGTGTCCCCCAGGGGGAAATTTTGATTAGCCAATCAGAAGTAGTGTGGGGGCGTTGCATAACCATAAGCGAAATGGAACCTTTACTTAATAGGTGTTAAGGGAAATGGTGAGAACAGTGACGTGTGTTGTTCCACACAGCGGTAGGAGGGATAGAGAGCAATAGAGTGAAAGATTGGTTTAGTGTGACCCTCCATTATTTCTGAACGTAACCTAGTAATACTGCCTGTCTACATCTGGGTAGCCTGGTCCCAGGTCTCTTTGTGCTGTGTTGTCAAACTCCCGTTGCCAAACTCCCGTTCCCGTTGCCAAACTCCCCCGTTGCCAAACTCTCCCGTTGCCAAACTCTCCCGTTGCCAAACTCCCCGTTGCCAAACTCCTCCCGTTGCCAAACTCTCCCGTTGCCAAACTCCCCGTTGCCAAACTCCTCCGTTGCCAAACTCCCCGTTGCCAAACTCCCCGTTGCCAAACTCCCCGTTGCCAAACTCCCATTGCCAAACTCCCCGTTGCCAAACTCCCCGTTGCCAAACTCCCGTTGCCAAACTCCCTGTTGCCAAACTCCCCGTTGCCAAACTCCCGTTGCCAAACTCCCCTGTTGCCAAACTCCCCCGTTGCCAAACTCCCGTTGCCAAACTCCTCCGTTGCCAAACTCCTCCGTTGCCAAACTCCTCCGTTGCCAAACTCCCGTTGCCAAACTCCTCCGTTGCCAAACTCCCGTTGCCAAACTCCCCCCGTTGCCAAACTCTGTGAAATAGAAAGAGATGGGGATGAGGATAAGTTTAGTGTGACTCTAGATCAAAACACAGGAATCACATTCTATTGGCTTAAACCCCTAAACGGCAATCTCAGACAGGATGTTGACAGTAAATCCCAGACAGGATGTTGACAGTAAATCTCAGACAGGATGTTGACAGTAAATCTCAGACAGGATGTTGACAGTAAATCCCAGACAGGATGTTGACAGTAAATCTCAGACAGGATGTTGACAGTAAATCCCAGACAGGATGTTGACAGTAAATCTCAGACAGGATGTTGACAGTAAATCCCAGACAGGATGTTGACAGTAAATCTCAGACAGGATGTTGACATCAAATCCCAGACAGGATGTTGACAGTAAATCCCAGACAGGATGTTGACATCAAATCCCAGACAGGATGTTGACAGTAAATCCCAGACAGGATGTTGACAGTAAATCCCAGACAGGATGTTGACATCAAGGTTCCTCTCTCTCCCAGATGGAACACTCTCAGAAGTATGGGAAGATCTTTAAATCTCGTTTTGGCCCCCAGCTGGTTGTGTCTATCGCAGGGCGGGATCTGGTTGCCGAGGTGCTGAGGACGGAGGGTGTTGCCCCGCAGAGAGGCAACATGGAGTCCTGGAAGGAGTACCGCGACCTGAGGGGCCGATCTACCGGACTTATCTCAGCGTGAGTCTGACCTCTGAACTACGACCTGTGACATCACGGGACGCAAAATGTTATACCGCCTTTTTGAAAGGAGGAAAATCTAGAAATGATTCACACGGAGAAGTAGTATCGACTTCAGTTAGTTGTAAAGAATATTTTTGTGTAAAATCATCAACGATGTACATAGGAACAAAAAAACGAGATGTTTGATAAGTGAAGAATGTGTTTCTCAGAGCTCGTACATATTGTTCCGTAAAACCAGTAATGTCATGTTTCCATTTCAATGTATTCTTATTTGTTACTTTAAAAAAGACTTGACAAAAACTCTGAGGAAGGCCGTGAGGCCGATACGTAAAGCTCTGAGGAAGGTCGATACGTAAAGCTCTGAGGAAGGCCGTGAGGTCGACACGTAAAGCTCTGAGGAAGGCCGTGAGGTCGATACGTAAAGCTCTGAGGAAGGCCTTGAGGCCAACACGTAAATCTCTGAGGAAGGCCGATACGTAAAGCTCTGAGGAAGGTCGATACGTAAAGCTCTGAGGAAGGTCGATACGTAAAGCTCTGAGGAAGGCCGTGATGCCGATACGTAAAGCTCTGAGGAAGGCCGTGAGGCCGATACGTAAAGCTCTGAGGAAGGCCACGAGGCCGATACGTAAAGCTCTGAGGAAGGCCATGAGGCCAACACGTAAAGCTCTGAGGAAGGCTGTGAGGCCGATACGTAAAGCTCTGAGGAAGGCCGTGAGTCGATACGTAAAGCTCTGAGGAAGGCCACGAGGCCGACAGGAAGGCTGTGAGGCCGAGGAAGGCTGTGAGGCCGATACGTAAAGCTCTGAGGAAGGCAGTGAGGCCAACACGTAAAGCTCTGAGGAAGGCCGCGAGGCCAACACGTAAAGCTATGAGGAAGGCCGATACGTAAAGCTCTGAGGAAGGCCGCGTGGCCGATACGTAAAGCTCTGAGGAAGGCAGTGAGGCCAACACGTAAAGCTCTGAGGAAGGCAGTGAGGCCAACACGTAAAGCTCTGAGGAAGGCCGCGAGGCCAACACGTAAAACTCTGAGGAAGGCCGATACGTAAAGCTCTGAGGAAGGCCGCGAGGCCGATACGTAAAGCTCTGAGGAAGGCCGCGAGGCCGATACGTAAAGCTCTGAGGAAGGCAGTGAGGCCAACACGTAAAGCTCTGAGGAAGGCAGTGAGGCTGACACGTAAAGCTCTGAGGAAGGCAGTGAGGCCGACACGATAATCTCTGAGGAAGGCAGTGAGGCCGACACGTAAAGCTCTGAGGAAGGCAGTGAGGCCGACACGTAAAGCTCTGAGGAAGGCAGTGAGGCCGACACGTAAAGCTCTGAGGAAGGCCGCGAGGCCAACACGTAAAGCTCTGAGGAAGGCCGATACGTAAAGTTAAATAAAGGTCAAATAAATATCCCTCATGATTGCGGGAATCTTCCCAACCGGGATTTCTGTGAAAACCTTTTAGTTAGTTGTCTCTGACCACCTTCTCTCCCTTTCATCTCTGTAGGGAGGGTGAGGACTGGTTGAAGATGCGTAGCATCCTCCGTCAGCTGATCATGAGACCGAAGGACGTGGCTCAGTTCTCTGACGACGTGAATGCTGTGGTGGAGGACTTGGTGAAGAGAGTGGATACGCTGAGGAGCCAGCAGTCAGACGGACTCACTGTACTCAATATTAACGATCTGTTTTTCAAATACGCAATGGAAGGTGGGTAGTGGGTACAGGGAGGGTGGGTAGTGGGTACAGGGAGGATGGGTAGTGGGTACAGGGAGGATGGGTAGTGGGTACAGGGAGGATGTGTAGTGGGTACAGGAGGATGGGTAGTGGGTACAGGAGGATAGGTAGTGGGTACAGGGAGGATGGGTACAGGAGGATGGGTACAGGAGGATGGGTAGTGGGTACAGGGAGGATGGGTAGTGGGTTCAGGGAGGATAGGTAGTAGGTACAGGGAGGATGTGTAGTGGGTACAGGGAGGATGGGTAGTGGGTACAGGGAGGATGGGTAGTGGGTACAGGGAGGATAGGTACAGGGAGGATGGGTAGTGGGTACAGGGAGGATAGGTAGTGGGTACAGGGAGGATGTGTAGTGGGTACAGGGAGGATAGGTAGTGGGTACAGGGAGGATGTGTAGTGGGTACAGGGAGGATGGGTAGTGGGTACAGGGAGGATGGGTAGTGGGTACAGGGAGGATAGGTACAGGGAGGATAGGTAGTGGGTACAGGGAGGATGGGTAGTGGGTACAGGGAGGATGGGTAGTGGGTACAGGGAGGATGGGTAGTGGGTACAGGGAGGATGGGTGGGTAGGGAGGGTACAGGGAGGATGGGTGGGTACAGGGAGGATGGGTAGTGGGTACAGGGAGGATGGGTAGTGGGTACAGGAGGATGGGTAGTGGGTACAGGGAGGATGGGTAGTGGGTACAGGAGGATGGGTGGGTACAGGGAGGATGGGTAGTGGGTACAGGGAGGATAGGTAGTGGGTACAGGGAGGATGGGTAGTGGGTACAGGGAGGATGGGTAGTGGGTACAGGGAGGATGGGTAGTGGGTACAGGGAGGATAGGTAGTGGGTACAGGGAGGATGGGTAGTGGGTACAGGGAGGATGGGTAGTGGGTACAGGGAGGATGGGTAGTGGGTACAGGGAGGAGGATGGGTAGTGGGTACAGGGAGGATGGGTGGGTACAGGGAGGATGGGTACAGGGAGGATGGGTAGGAGGATGGGTAGTGGGTACAGGGAGGATGGGTAGTGGGTACAGGGAGGATAGGTACAGGGAGGATGGGTAGTGGGTACAGGAGGATGGTAGTGGGTACAGGGAGGATGTGTATGGGTACAGGGAGGATAGGTAGTGGGTACAGGGAGGATGTGTAGTGGGTACAGGGAGGATGGGTAGTGGGTACAGGGAGGATGGGTAGTGGGTACAGGGAGGATAGGTACAGGGAGGATAGGTGGGGTACAGGGAGGATGGTAGTGGGTACAGGGAGGATGGGTAGTGGGTACAGGGAGGATGGGTAGTGGGTACAGGGAGGATGGGGGAGGATAGGTAGTGGGTACAGGGAGGATGGGTAGTGGGTACAGGGAGGATGGGTAGTGGGTACAGGGAGGATGGGTAGTGGGTACAGGGAGGATGGGTAGTGGGTACAGGGAGGATGGTACAGGGAGGATGGGTAGTGGGTACAGGGAGGATGGGTAGTGGGTAGAGGATGGGTAGTGGGTACAGGGAGGATGGGTAGTGGGTACAGGGAGGATGGGTAGTGGGTACAGGGAGGATGGGTAGTGGGTACAGGGAGGAGGATGGGTAGGGAGGATGGGTACAGGGAGGATAGGTAGTGGGTACAGGGAGGATGGGTAGTGGGTACAGGGAGGATGGGTAGTGGGTACAGGGAGGATGGGTAGTGGGGTACAGGGAGGATGGGTAGTGGGTACAGGGAGGATGATAGGGGTAGTGGGTACAGGGAGGATGGGTAGGGGTACAGGGAGGATGGGTAGTGGGTACAGGGAGGATGGGTAGGGGGATGGGTAGTGGGTACAGGGAGGATAGGTAGTGGGTACAGGGAGGATAGGTAGTGGGTACAGGGAGGATGGGTAGTGGGTACAGGGAGGATGGGTAGTGGGTACAGGAGGATGGGTAGTGGGTACAGGGAGGATGGGTAGTGGGTACAGGGAGGATAGGTAGTGGGTACAGGGAGGATGGGTAGTGGGTACAGGGAGGATGGGTAGTGGGTACAGGGAGGATGGGTAGGGGTACAGGGAGGATAGGTAGTGGGTACAGGGAGGATAGGTACAGGGAGGATAGGTAGTGGGTACAGGGAGGATGGGTAGTGGGTACAGGAGGATGGGTAGTGGGTACAGGGAGGATGGGTAGTGGGTACAGGGAGGATGGGTAGTGGGTACAGGGAGGATGGGTAGTGGGTACAGGGAGGATGGGTAGTGGGTACAGGGGGAGGATGGGTAGTGGGTACAGGGAGGATGGGTAGTGGGCAGGGAGGATGGGTAGTGGGTACAGGGAGGATAGGTAGTGGGTACAGGGAGGATGGGTAGTGGGTACAGGGAGGATGGGTAGTGGGTACAGGGAGGATGGGTAGTGGGTACAGGGAGGATAGGTAGTGGGTACAGGGAGGATGGGTAGTGGGTACAGGGAGGATAGGTAGTGGGTACAGGGAGGATAGGTAGTGGGTACAGGGAGGATGGGTAGTGGGTACAGGGAGGATGGGTAGTGGGTACAGGGAGGATGGGTACTAGTCAGTTATCACTCCAGTATATCAGGCTTCATGTAGACTCCTGTATCTGTTTAGTCTCTGTGGGAAGTCTGTTATTGAGGGTGCAGAACTCCTTTACAGGTTTGGCAGACATCATTTCCATTTGTCATACCAGCTAAACTAAAACTAATAAACCTCAACTTTCTTGTGCTCTTTTTTTTTTCCTTCTATCTTCAAGTTAATTTACCTTCCTCCTTTTCTTCTCCCAGGTATGGCAGCCATCTTGTACGAGGACCGTCTGGGCTGCTTGGAGAATGAGATTCCTCAGAAGAGCCAGGACTACATCGCAGCCCTGCACCTGATGTTTAGTTCCTTTAAGATGACCATGTACGCCGGGGCCATCCCCAAGTGGCTCAGAACCGTCGTCCCCAGACCCTGGCAGGAGTTCTGCAGCTCCTGGGACGGACTCTTCAGTTTCAGTACGTTTCGCTGATGCTGCATTTCCACTGGTGATTTACCACCC
Organism: Oncorhynchus tshawytscha; assembly: GCF_018296145.1. Lineage (NCBI taxonomy): Eukaryota > Metazoa > Chordata > Actinopteri > Salmoniformes > Salmonidae > Oncorhynchus > Oncorhynchus tshawytscha. The sequence goes on along the minus strand of NW_024608593.1, from coordinate 46,818 downwards.
GGTGTTTTGACCTTTAAAAGACTGGTGATTTACCACCCGGTGTTTTGACCTTTAAAAGACTGGTGATTTACCACCCGGTGTTTCACCTTTAAAAGACTGGTGATTTACCACCCGGTGTTTCACCTTTAAAAGACTGGTGATTTACCACCTGGTGTTTTGACCTTTAAAAGACTGGTGATTTACCACCCGGTGTTTTGACCTTTAAAAGACTGGTGATTTACCACCCGGTGTTTGACCTTTAAAAGACTGGTGATTTACCACCCGGTGTTTTGACCTTTAAAAGACTGGTGATTTACCACCCGGTGTTTTGACCTTTAAAAGACTGGTGATTTACCACCCGGTGTTTTGACCTTTAAAAGGCTCAGACTGGTGATTTACCACCCGGTGTTTGACCGTTAAAAGCCTCAGACTGGTGATTTACCACCTGGTGTTTTGACCTTTAAAAGCCTCAGACTGGTGATTTACCACCCGGTGTTTGACCTTTAAAAGACTGGTGATTTACCACCCGGTGTTTTGACCTTTAAAAGCCTCAGACTGGTGATTTACCACCCGGTGTTTCACCTTTAAAAGACTGGTGATTTACCACCCGGTTTTGACCTTTAAAAGACTGGTGATTTACCACCCGGTGTTTTGACCTTTAAAAGACTGGTGATTTACCACCCGGTGTTTTGACCTTTAAAAGCCTCAGACTGGTGATTTACCACCCGGTGTTTTGACCTTTAAAAGGCTCAGACTGGTGATTTACCACCCGGTGTTTGACCGTTAAAAGCCTCAGACTGGTGATTTACCACCCGGTGTTTTGACCTTTAAAAGCCTCAGACTGGTGATTTACCACCCGGTGTTTTGACCTTTAAAAGACTGGTGATTTACCACCCGGTGTTTTGACCTTTAAAAGCCTCAGACTGGTGATTTACCACCCGGTGTTTGACCTTTAAAAGACTGGTGATTTACCACCCGGTGTTTTGACCTTTAAAAGCCTCAGACTGGTGATTTACCACCCGGTGTTTTGACCTTTAAAAGCCTCAGACTGGTGATTTACCACCCGGTGTTTTGACCTTTAAAAGACTGGTGATTTACCACCCGGTGTTTTGACCTTTAAAAGACTGGTGATTTACCACCCGGTGTTTGACCTTTTAAAGCCTCAGACTGGTGATTTACCACCCGGTGTTTGACCTTTAAAAGCCTCAGACTGGTGATTTACCACCCAGTGTTTCACCTTTAAAAGACTGGTGATTTACCACTCAGTGTTTTGACCTTTTAAAAGGCTCAGGCTGGTGATTTACCACCCGGTGTTTGACCTTTTAAAAGCCTCAGACTGGTGATTTACCACCCGGTGTTTGACCTTTAAAAGACTCAGACTGGTGATTTACCACCCGGTGTTTGACCTTTAAAAGACTGGTGATTTACCACCCGGTGTTTCACCTTTTAAAGCCTCAGACTGGTGATTTACCCCGGTGCTTTGACCGGGTGGTAAAGGGTTCTACATGGAACCAAAAGGGTTCTACACGGAACTCAAAATGATTCTACCTGGAACCAAAAGGGTTCTACACGGAACTCAAAATGATTCTACCTGGAACCAAAAAAGATTTTTACCAGGATCCATAAAGGGTTATCCTATGGGGACAGACGAAGAACCCTTTTCAAACCCTTTATTTCTCTGGATAAGAGCGTCTGATAAATGACTCACTTGTGAATGCATGTATGTAACCCAATACTGTTGTTCTGGACTAGAGATGAATATGTTACCATAACCCTCTCCCCCCTCCCCCCAGGCCAGATCCATGTAGATAAGCGTCTGGGGGAGATCCAGGATCTGGTGTCCCGAGGAGAGACGGTGAAGGGGGGGCTGTTAACTCACATGCTGGTGACCCGAGAGATGAACCTGGAGGAGATCTACGCTAACATGACTGAGATGTTACTGGCTGGGGTGGACACGGTGAGCAGTAGGGGAGATGTTACTGGCTGGGGTGGACACAGTGAGCAGTAGGGGAGATGTTACTGGCTGGGGTGGACACAGTGAGCAGTAGGGGAGATGTTACTGGGGTGGACACGGTGAGCAGTAGGGAGATGTTACTGGGGTGGACACGGTGAGCAGTAGGGAGATGTTACTGGGGTGGGGTGGACACGGTGAGCAGTAGGGGAGATGTTACTGGGGTGGGGTGGACACGGTGAGCAGTAGGGGAGATGTTACTGGGGTGGGGTGGACACGGTGAGCAGTAGGGGAGATGTTACTGGGGTGGACACGGTGAGCAGTAGGGGAGATGTTACTGGGGTGGACACGGTGAGCAGTAGGGGAGATGTTACTGGGGTGGACACGGTGAGCAGTAGGGGAGATGTTACTGGGGTGGACACGGTGAGCAGTAGGGGAGATGTTACTGGGGTGGACACGGTGAGCAGTAGGGGAGATGTTACTGGGGTGGGGTGGACACGGTGAGCAGTAGGGGAGATGTTACTGGGAGTGGGGTGGACACGGTGAGCAGTAGGGGAGATGTTACTGGGGTGGACACACGGTGAGCAGTAGGGGAGATGTTACTGGGGTGGACACGGTGAGCAGTAGGGAGATGTTACTGGGGTGGACACGGTGAGCAGTAGGGGAGATGTTACTGGGGTGGACACGGTGAGCAGTAGGGGAGATGTTACTGGGGTGGACACGGTGAGCAGTAGGGAGATGTTACTGGGGTGGACACGGTGAGCAGTAGGGGAGATGTTACTGGGGTGGGGTGAGACACGGTGAGCAGTAGGGGAGATGTTACTGGGGTGGGGTGGACACGGTGAGCAGTAGGGAGATGACTGGGGTGGACACGGTGAGCAGTAGGGAGATGTTACTGGGGTGGACACGGTGAGCAGTAGGGGAGATGTTACTGGGGTGGACACGGTGAGCAGTAGGGGAGATGTTACTGGGGTGGACACGGTGAGCAGTAGGGAGATGTTACTGGGGTGGACACGGTGAGCAGTAGGGGAGATGTTACTGGGGTGGACACGGTGAGCAGTAGGGGAGATGTTACTGGGGTGGACACGGTGAGCAGTAGGGGAGATGTTACTGGGGTGGACACGGTGAGCAGTAGGGGAGATGTTACTGGGGTGGACACGGTGAGCAGTAGAGGAGATGTTACTGGGGTGGACACGGTGAGCAGTAGGGGAGATGTTACTGGGGTGGGGTGGACACGGTGAGCAGTAGGGGAGATGTTACTGGGGTGGGGTGGACACGGTGAGCAGTAGGGGAGATGTTACTGGGGTGGGTGGACACGGTGAGCAGTAGGGGAGATGTTACTGGGGTGGACACGGTGAGCATTAGGGGAGATGTTACTGGGGTGGACACGGTGAGCAGTAGGGGAGATGTTACTGGGGTGGACACGGTGAGCAGTAGGGAGATGTTACTGGGGTGGACACGGTGAGCAGTAGGGGAGATGTTACTGGGGTGGGGTGGACACGGTGAGCAGTAGGGAGATGTTACTGGGGTGGACACGGTGAGCAGTAGGGAGATGTTACTGGGGTGGACACGGTGAGCAGTAGAGGAGATGTTACTGGGGTGGACACGGTGAGCAGTAGGGGAGATGTTACTGGGGTGGACACGGTGAGCAGTAGAGGAGATGTTACTGGGGTGGACACGGTGAGCAGTAGGGGAGATGTTACTGGGGTGGACACGGTGAGCAGTAGGGATGTTACTGGGTGGGGTGGACACGGTGGGGGGAGATGTTACTGGGGTGGGGTGACACGGTGAGCAGTAGGGGAGATGTTACTGGGGTGGACACGGTGAGCAGTAGGGGAGATGTTACTGGGGTGGACACGGTGAGCAGTAGGGGAGATGTTACTGGGGTGGACACGGTGAGCAGTAGGGGAGATGTTACTGGGGTGGACACGGTGAGCAGTAGGGAGATGTTACTGGGGTGGACACGGTGAGCAGTAGGGATGTTACTGGGGTGGACACGGTGAGCAGTAGTGTTACTGGGGTGGACACGGTGAGCAGTAGAGGAGATGTTACTGGGGTGGACACGGTGAGCAGTAGGAGATGTTACAGGGGGTGATGGGGTGGACACGGTGAGCAGTAGGGAGATGTTACTGGGGTGGACACGGTGAGCAGTAGAGGAGATGTTACTGGGGTGGACACGGTGAGCAGTAGGGGAGATGTTACTGGGGTGGACACGGTGAGCAGTAGGGAGATGTTACTGGGGTGGACACGGTGAGCAGTAGGGGAGATGTTACTGGGGTGGACACGGTGAGCAGTAGGGGAGATGTTACTGGGGTGGACACGGTGAGCAGTAGGGAGATGTTACTGGGGTGGGGTGGACACGGTGAGCAGTAGAGGGAGATGTTACTGGGGTGGACACGGTGAGCAGTAGGGGAGATGTTACTGGGGTGGACACGGTGAGCAGTAGAGGAGATGTTACTGGGGTGGACACGGTGAGCAGTAGGGAGATGTTACTGGGGTGGACACGGTGAGCAGTAGAGGTGATGTTACTGGGGTGGACACGGTGAGCAGTAGGGGAGATGTTACTGGGGTGGACACGGTGAGCAGTAGAGGTGATGTTACTGGGGTGGACACGGTGAGCAGTAGGGGAGATGTTACTGGGGTGGACACGGTGAGCATTAGGGGAGATGTTACTGGGGTGGACACGGTGAGCAGTAGGGAGATGTTACTGGGGTGGACACGGTGAGCAGTAGGGGAGGGTTAACCCAGCTACAACGTTTCTCCCCCCATTCTGTTGGTTGGAGCCTCTCAGGGGTGTTTAGTCTTGGTTTCCACCAGACATCTCTGTGTGTGTGTGTGAACTGTGTGTATAGCAGAGACTGCCAGAGTGTGTGTTGTGGGATGTCAGATTAATGTGACGTGTCAATGAGAGGTGGCCTGGGGGGTCACATCTTGGCAGGAGGGTTGGGTTTGCAGACTGCCTCTCGAGCCTCCTCTCAGCTCCTCTCAGCTCCTCCTAGCTGTAACAGTGTGTTGTGCTCTGGGAGGTGGAGGAGAGTTTAAGCCCTGCAGGGAGGCTGTCATATGATTCCCCCTGGTTGCCAGGGTGTTGCCAGGGTGTTGCCAGCTGAGGAAACCAAGAGAAGGATCAAGCCTCTGATCTTCCGTCCCTCCTTCTGTCTGTGTGTCCTCGCTGGGACGCTGACCTCAGGATGAACCCTGCTAGTGAAGGCGTTTGGAGGGAGGAGGGAGAGGGAGGGGAGATGGGAAGGGGGAGAGGAAGGGGAGAGGGGAGAGATGGTTGTGAGAACAAAAGGTCTAGCCCCATTTTATACCTGGTTCTAACATGTGTTCTTTGTCCTGATCTTGTCCCATTTTGTTTTAGACTGGTTTAAATGTTTTTAGAAGTTTCATTGTGATCTGATTGCGATCAGATCTTCCTGACCACCTCCGAAGGTAGTCAGATTGTGTCTGGATATCAAGTGTAAACAGATCTGGACGGTCAAACCATTTGAAATCATCGTTATACCGCCAGGTCAAACCATTTGAAATCACCATTTTAAATCATCGTTATACCGCCAGGTCAAACCATTTGAAATCATCGTTATACCGCCAGGTCGCACCATTGACTTTATGGCATCAATAATAGACTCAAAATTAACTGTATTCGTATTATTTTGAAAAAAATATCCTTCAAATAATTTGCATACAGGAGGAACCAGGATATATGGTTACCATGGAGACACGGTGGACAACATACAGGGAGGAACCAGGATATCTGGTTACCATGGAGACACGGTGGACAACATATATGGTTACCATGGGAGGTGGACACATACAGGGAGGAACCAGGATATCTGGTCACCATGGAGACACGGTGTACAACATACAGGAGGGACCAGGATATCTGGTCACCATGGAGACACGGTGGACAACATACAGGGAGAACCAGGATATCTGGTCACCATGGAGACACGGTGGACAACATACAGGGAGGGACCAGGATATCTGGTCACCATGGAGACACGGTGGACAACATACAGGGAGGGACCAGGATATCTGGTCACCATGGAGACACGGTGGACAACATACAGGGAGGAACCAGGATATCTGGTCACCATGGAGACACGGTGGACAACATACAGGGAGGGACCAGGATATCTGGTCACCATGGAGACTCGTTTTAATACCGTGTGTAGATACAACGGCTACGATGTGGGCACAATCAGATTGTGGATAAATGTTAGCACCAGGTATAAACGAGGTGTGTGTGTGTGTGTGTGTGTGTGTGTGTGTGTGTGTGTGTGTGTGTGTGTGTGTGTGTGTGTGTGTGTGTGTGTGTGTGTGTGTGAGAAAGGGATAGAAAGAGAGAACAAAAGCAAGGTCTCTGCGACATAATAACCGCTGTGTGAGGGAGGGAGGGGGAGGGGGTTAGGAGAACAAGCAAGGTCTGTCTGTGTGACATAAGAACCGCTGTGTGGGGGAGAGAGGGAGAGGGAGAGGGGGAGAGGGAGGGAGGGAGAGGGAGAGAGGGAGGGAGGGAGAGGGAGAGGGGGGAGAGGGAGGAGAGAGAGAGAGAGGGGGAGAGAGGGTGGGGAGAGGGAGATGACTACAAAGGGAAGGAGAGGGGGGAGAGGGAGGAGGGAGGGGAGAGGGGGAGAGAGAGAGAGATGACTACAAAGGGAAGGAGAGGGGATGGGGGATTTGAATAAAGGAACGAGGAAATGGAGAACTGAGATTAGAGGTAAATTGGAGAGGAGACGAGGAAACAGGGACAGTTGAATAGTTATAGGAGACATTAGGAGACATTAGGAGACAACACACAGTGTGTTTGAGACAGAGAAACAGTTGAATAGTTATAGGAGAAGGAGAAAGGGTGTGAGTAGTGTACTAGACTAGAGGGAGGAAC
>NW_024608593.1:0-35000 GCF_018296145.1 Oncorhynchus tshawytscha | reverse complement strand
AAAAACTGTCTAGCTAACAAAACAACCTGTGCAGTTCTATCTACATTACATTGACTAGCTATGCAATTTCAAACAGAGACTGGAATAACCTGTTTGTTTAGTTATAAAATGAGCACACAGAAACTAACCCAGTGCACTTCTTCAAATCTCTTACAATCTTTATATGTTCAAAAGGTACTTTATTTTATTTTTTCTGACTGACCTTGAATTGTTCAAACTGTTTTTTGGGGGGTTTCTTCCGGACTTGTTTCCTGGTCACGTGAGAGACTGTTGTTTTATACTGTATGTAGGAAGCACCGCAGAGACTGTATTTATGAAGAAAGGATGGAAATGGAGAGCGGGGCTTGTCGAAGGGCAGAGAAATACATAAACTGTAGGTTCCTTCTGTTTGATGAGGAAGAAGGTTTTTAATAGAGATTCCAGATCTGGAAACCTCATGGGAAAAGGTATTTAGAAAGTGTCTTGTTGTTTTGGTGTCGTACTGCTCTGAGCAGTGAAATGAGTCTGACGTCAAAAGGTGCCAGGGTCTAACCGAGTCTCCCTGTTTGAACTTCGTAAGGAAGAGAATTGGATGTTCATCGATGATTAGTAGACTAATGTCCGACCAGTTTCTATAAATTCAACGGTAACTAATTGAGATGGTGGTTCCATGTCCAAGAATAAAGTCACTTCCTGTTGAGTTCCATAATAAAGTCACTTCCTGTTCCGTATTCTGTCTTGTGTCCTAAGTTTGACCTTTTCTTCTGGGCCCCATCTGGGCCACTCTCTCCACACCCACTAAACCACTGTTTACACATGTTACTTTTCATCTAGGCCCCTCTCTCCACACCCTCTAAACTACTGTTTACACATGTTACTTTCATCTGGGCCCCTCTCTCCACACCCACTAAACCACTGTTTACACATGTTACTTTTCATCTGGGCCACTCTCTCCACACCCTCTAAACCACTGTTTACACATGTTACTTTTCATCTGGGCCACTCTCTCCACCCTCTAAACTACTGTTTACACATGTTACTTTTCATCTGGGCCCTCTCTCCACACCCTCTAAACCACTGTTTACACATGTTACTTTTCATCTGGGCCCCTCTCTCCACACCCACTAAACCACTGTTTACACATGTTACTTTTCATCTGGGCCCCTCTCTCCACACCCTCTAAACCACTGTTTACACATGTTACTTTTCATCTGGGCCATCTCTCCACACCCTCTAAACCACTGTTTACACATGTTACTTTTCATCTGGGCCCTCTCTCACACCCTCTAAACCACTGTTTACACATGTTACTTTTCATCTAGGCCCCTCTCTCCACACCCTCTAAACCACTGTTTACACATGTTACTTTTCATCTGGGCCCCTCTCTCCACACCCACTAAACCACTGTTTACACATGTTAATTTTCATCTGGGCCACTCTCTCCACCCCACTAAACCACTGTTTACACATGTTACTTTTAATCTGGGCCCCTCTCTCCACACCCTCTAAACCACTGTTTACACATGTTAATTTTCATCTGGGCCCCTCTCTCCACACCCACTAAACCACTGTTTACACATGTTACTTTTCATCTGGGCCCCTCTCTCACACCCTCTAAACCACTGTTTACACATGTTACTTTTCATCTGGGCCACTCTCTCCACACCCACTAAACCACTGTTTACACACTGGAATTACTTAATTTCAACTAAGCCACACCCTCCTCCTCATGCTGGACCCACTAAAGAAGGGATCCCCTGTTAATACACTGGCTAAACTGGAATTATTACACTAATTTCAGAATAACTGGGACATAAACATCCTCAGCTCACTGCTGGAATAAACACTGGGAGATCTGCTGGACACACTGGAAACATTGATTATTTAGAAGGGACCCCCATGGCATTATAATACACTGGGAGATAAACATGTCAGAATACACTGGGAGATAAATATGTCATTATAATATAGATAAACACATGTCATTATAATATACTGGGAGATAAACATGGCATTATAATACACTGGGAGATAAACATGGCATGTCAATAATACTGGGAGATAAACATGGCATTATAATACACTGGGAGATAAACATGTCATTATAATACACTGGGAGATAAACATGGCATTATAATACACTGGGAGATAAACATGGCATTATAATACACTGGGAGATAAACATGTCAGAAATACACTGGGAGATAAACATGGCATTATAATACACTGGGAGATAAACATGGCATTATAATAACACTGGGAGATAAACATGTCATTATAATACACTGGGAGATAAACATGGCATTATAATACACTGGGAGATAAACATGACATTATAATACACTGGGAGATAAACATGGCATTATAATACACTGGGAGATAAACATGGCATTATAATACACTGGGAGATAAACATGGCATTATAATACACTGGGAGATAAACATGTCAGAATACACTGGGAGATAAACATGGCATTATAATACACTGGGAGATAAACATGGCATTATAATACACTGGGAGATAAACATGGCATTATAATACACTGGGAGATAAACATGTCATTATAAACATGGCATTATAATACACTGGGAGATAAACATGGCATTATAATACACTGGGAGATAAACATGGCATTATAATACACTGGGAGATAAACATGGCATTATAATACACTGGGAGATAAACATGGCATTATAATACACTGGGAGATAAACATGTCAGAATACACTGGGAGATAAACATGGCATTATAATACACTGGGAGATAAACATGGCATTATAATACACTGGGAGATAAACATGGCAAAACAGAATACACTGGGAGATAAACATGGCATTATAATACACTGGGAGATAAACATGGCATTATAATACACTGGGAGATAAACATGGCATTATAATACACTGGGAGATAAACATGGCATTATAATACACTGGGAGATAAACATGGCATTATAATACACTGGGAGATAAACACTATAATACACTGGGAGATAAACATGGCATTATAATACACTGGGAGATAAACATGGCATTATAATACACTGGGAGATAAACATGGCATTATAATACACTGGGAGATAAACATGGCATTATAATACACTGGGAGATAAACATGTCAGATTATAATACACTGGGAGATAAACATGGCATGGCATGGCATTATAATACACTGGGAGATAAACATGGCATTATAATACACTGGGAGATAAACATGGCATTATAATACACTGGGAGATAAACATGTCAGAATACACTGAGAGATAAACATGGCATTATAATACACTGGGAGATAAACATGACATTATAATACACTGGGAGATAAACATGGCATTATAATACACTGGGAGATAAACATGGCATTATAATACACTGGGAGATAAACATGGCATTATAATACACTGGGAGATAAACATGTCAGAATACACTGGGAGATAAACATGTCATTATAATACACTGGGAGATAAACATGGCATTATAATACACTGGGAGATAAACATGGCATTATAATACACTGGGAGATAAACATGTCAGAATACACTGGGAGATAAACATGTCATTATAATACACTGGGAGATAAACATGGCATTATAATACACTGGGAGATAAACATGTCAGAATACACTGGGAGATAAACATGGCATTATAATACACTGGGAGATTATCCTCACAAGGTGAGGTATTGAAAACAGGGGTGCCAATAATTTTGGCCCATATCTTTTTGAGAATCAAAAGTATTTCTTGTTGAACAAAATCTCTTCCTCTGAGCAATTGTATTAGTATAAAATAATATAATTTACGAATGTAAGCCTATAATATAGCTCAATATATTCCAGGCTTTGTGGAATTTCAGCTCAGGTGACATCAATTCGCTCCAACGTCAAAACTTCAAAAACCAATTTACATTTTGAAAACGCTTATCTTGTACTTATGTTTGTCCCCTTGTAGTTGCCATTCTTTATTTGATGAAATCCATACTTTTTCAAATAAACGTTAATCAAAAACAACCACCGACTATTTGCTCATTAATGTTGATCTAAAATGGAAACTCCGATGTGCCAATTGAATCTCAACAAGGAAACAAGTCCGTGGCTGTATTTAATGAACGTTATTTTTTTTTTTCAAGTAAGGATTTCATCAAACAAAGGATATGTTTTTTTTAAAACTATAATTTGTTTGGGAGCATGAAAGCTGTAGTTTATGGTTGACACCGCTGCTTGTTTGCCATTAGCCAAATCGGTGTTCTCAACAAGTTCAAAGCACTTGAAACCACACAAATCGTTGACCCAGTTTGCAAGCAATATTCCCCCCCAGGTTCCCACTTGTTATGAACACAGCATAATGTCACTATCAGGAGGAAACACCCACTTGGCAATCAAACACAATACTTATTCAAATTCAAGACCCATTCCCAAATCATGAACAGACAGATCGAGTCAGCTGGAAGCTATTTACAGTCTGTAAAGAGCTCTGTGTTTGGCTGGGTATCCCCATGCAGCTGAGGGTGTGGTGTGACTATGGAACTAGGTATCTACTGCCACCTAGCGGTTGTCTTTCTACCCAGGCGACTTGGCTCAGTGTGAGCGCAGCGCTTTTATTCTAGGCTGTCTCGAACGCCCCCATTCGCGTGCTGCACTTCCTGCTTCTCTCCGAACCAGGAAATAAACAAGTCGGTGGTCTGGTTTAATGAACAGGCGGTGTCCTTTTTTTTTAAATAGCATTGGATTATAGCTATTTGGCCAAATTATCGCCTGTCACCATGGCCGGCTTCTTCAAGAAAAGACAGTAGATGGTAAGTGTACACAGACTCGGCGTTTCAGCTCGCTGACATTTGCAAAGTTAGCTTCAGTCTCTTATTATAAGAGAGTGTAACACTTAACGTTACACATCTGTCTAACAGGTAGGCTCAGCACTCCTGAACATTCCTATTACAGAATGTTGAACAAACTTAATGTTTTTGTATTTAAAAACAAACAAACTAGTTTTTGTCCTTAAATAGAAGGTAATCTGAAGGGGGGGGAGACGGGACACAGGGAAGTGTTATCTGCCTGCCTTTCAGTACGCTGGTCTGTATAGAGTACCACAGAGTCATAACAACAATAACGTAGCAGCAGTACGTGCTGTTGGTCCTTTTGGCCGTAGTGGGTGGCGATGGGGTATCCACAGGAGAGGTTTGCTCTCACGACTTTTTGCGGTACAGGTAGGTTCTGTCACTTGGATTTTCAGTCTCTTCATCATCATCATCATGATGATGATGATGATGATGATGATGACGATGATGCTGTAGAATCCCCTCTGTGGATCTCTCGTCTGTCTCCTCTCTCAATTCAAAGAGCTTCATTGACATGGGAAACGTATGTTTTGGCCAAAACAAGTGAAATAAACAACAATTGTTTCTCTCTTCTCCTCTGTTTGCCAAGAACTAGTACTGATCTTGTAGTTCTTTCCCACCGCTACCAAGAACTAGTACTGATCTTGTAGTTTTCTCTCCCACCGTTGTGTCTAGATGTGATAAAGGAGCAGACCAAAGAGCTGAGAGGAACCCAGAGACAGATCACCAGAGACAGATCTTCCCTGGAGAAACAGGAAAAACAACTGGTGGGGGTGTAGTAGTAGTCTGTTCTGTAGTAGTGAATACAGAGAGTATCGGAGTCATGGATAATGTACAGTGTATTCATACTGCCTCAATCTACACACACACACACACACACACACAATACAACATAATGACAAAGCAAAAAAACAAAAACAGATTTAACACATTTTTTTACCTATTTATAAAAACAACTGAAATATCACATTTTACATCAGTATTCAGGCCCTTTACTCAGTACCCTTTCCCTCGACCCTGACAAGTTTCCCAGTCCCTGCTGTAGAAAAACAACCCCACCGCATGACGCTGCCACCACCATGCTTCACAGTAGGGATGGTATTGGCCAGGTGATGAGTGGTGCCTGGTTTCCTTCAGACTGTAGGGATGGTATGGGCCAGGTGATGAGTGGTGCCTGGTTTCCTCCAGACGTGACGCTGCCACCACCATGCTTCACTGTAGGGATGGTATGGGCCAGGTGATGAGTGGTGCCTGGTTTCCTCCAGACATGATGCTTGACATTCAGGCCAAATAGTTCAGTATTGGTCCTTTAGGTGCCTTTTTGGCAAACTCCAAGCGGGCTGTTATGTGATGGGAGAAACTTCCAGAAGGACAACCATCTCCACAGAGGAACTTTGGAGCTCTGTCAGAGTGACCATCGGGTTCTTGGTCACCTCCCTGACCAAGGCCCATCTCCCCCGTTTGCTCAGTTTGGCTGGGCGGCCAGCTCTAGGAAGAGTCTTGATAGTTCCAAACTTCTTCCATTTAAGAATGATGGAGACCTCTGTGTTCTTGGGGACCTTCAATGCTGCAGATAGTTTTGGTACCCTTCCCCAGATCTGTGCCTCGACACAATCCTGTATCGGAGCTCTACGGACAATTCCTTCAACCTCATGGCTTGGTTTTTGCTCTGACATGCACTGTCAACTGTAGGACCTTATATAGACAGGTGTGTGCCTTTCCAAATCATGTCCAATCAATTGAATTTACCACAGATGGACTCCAATCAAGTTGTAGAAACATCTCAAGGATGATCAATGGAAACAGGATGCACCTGAGCTCAATGTCAGGTCTCATAGCAAAGGGTCTGAATACTTATGTCGATAAGGTTTCTGTTTTTTAAATTTGTAATACATTTGTAAAAAATATCTAAACCTGTTTTCGCTTTGTCATTATGGGATATTGTGTGTAGATTGATGAGAAAAAACATATGTTTATTTAAGAATAAGGCTGTAACGTAAGAAAATGTGTAAAAAAGTCAAGGGCTCTGAATTCTTTCCGGATGCTCTGTGGGTCCATGTGGAAAACCTCGAGTCTGTTTGTGACATCATTACATTCATGCCAAACATAACAATGGAGTGACAAGAAGTTGGTATGATGGCGAAAACAGGCTGTCACCCAGGCTAGTCAGCCCTAGATTGCAGGCTGTCACCCAGGCTAGTCAGCCCTAGATTACAGGCTGTCACCCAGGCTAGTCAGCCCTAGATTACAGGCTGTCACCCAGGCTAGTCAGCCCTAGATTACAGGCTGTCACCCAGGCTAGTCAGCCCTAGATTACAGGCTGTCACCCAGGCTAGTCAGCCCTAGATTACAGGCTGTCACCCAGGCTAGTCAGCCCTAGATTGCTGTCTGTCACCCAGGCTAGTCAGCCCTAGATTACAGGCTGTCACCCAGGCTAGTCAGCCCTAGATTACAGGCTGTCACCCAGGCTAGTCAGCCCTAGATTGCTGTCTGTCACCCAGGCTAGTCAGCCCTAGATTACAGGCTGTCACCCAGGCTAGTCAGCCCTAGATTACAGGCTGTCACCCAGGCTAGTCAGCCCTAGATTACAGGCTGTCACCCAGGCTAGTCAGCCCTAGATTACAGGCTGTCACCCAGGCTAGTCAGCCCTAGATTACAGGCTGTCACCCAGGCTAGTCAGCCCTAGATTACAGGCTGTCACCCAGGCTAGTCAGCCCTAGATTACAGGCTGTCACCCAGGCTAGTCAGCCCTAGATTACAGGCTGTCACCCAGGCTAGTCAGCCCTAGATTGCAGGCTGTCACCCAGGCTAGTCAGCCCTAGATTACAGGCTGTCACCCAGGCTAGTCAGCCCTAGATTACAGGCTGTCACCCAGGCTAGTCAGCCCTAGATTACAGGCTGTCACCCAGGCTAGTCAGCCCTAGATTACAGGCTGTCACCCAGGCTAGTCAGCCCTAGATTACAGGCTGTCACCCAGGCTAGTCAGCCCTAGATTACAGGCTGTCACCCAGGCTAGTCAGCCCTAGATTACAGGCTGTCACCCAGGCTAGTCAGCCCTAGATTGCAGGCTGTCACCCAGGCTAGTCAGCCCTAGATTACAGGCTGTCACCCAGACTAGTCAGCCCTAGATTACAGGCTGTCACCCAGACTAGTCAGCCCTAGATTACAGGCTGTCACCCAGGCTAGTCAGCCCTAGATTGCAGGCTGTCACCCAGGCTAGTCAGCCCTAGATTACAGGCTGTCACCCAGGCTAGTCAGCCCTAGATTACAGGCTGTCACCCAGGCTAGTCAGCCCTAGATTACAGGCTGTCACCCAGGCTAGTCAGCCCTAGATTACAGGCTGTCACCCAGGCTAGTCAGCCCTAGATTACAGGCTGTCACCCAGGCTAGTCAGCCCTAGATTACAGGCTGTCACCCAGGCTAGTCAGCCCTAGATTACAGGCTGTCACCCAGGCTAGTCAGCCCTAGATTACAGGCTGTCACCCAGGCTAGTCAGCCCTAGATTACAGGCTGTCACCCAGGCTAGTCAGCCCTAGATTGCTGTCTTGGTTTCCATCTTTGTCTTTTGTATACAGTGCCCACCACGCTGGTGGTTAGAGGGTAGAGGAGGCAGGTAGTCTAGTGGTTAGAGTGTAGAGGAGGCAGGTAGCCTAGTGGTTAGAGTGTAGAGGAGGCAGGTAGCCTAGTGGTTAGAGTGTAGAGGAGGCAGGTAGCCTAGTGGTTAGAGTGTAGAGGTGGTAGGTAGCCTAGTGGTTAGAGTGTAGAGGTGGTAGGTAGCCTAGTGGTTAGAGTGTAGAGGAGGCAGGTAGCCTAGTGGTTAGAGTGTAGAGGAGGTAGGTAGCCTAGTGGTTAGAGTGTAGAGGAGGCAGGTAGTCTAGTGGTTAGAGTGTAGAGGAGGCAGGTAGCCTAGTGGTTAGAGTGTAGAGGAGGCAGGTAGCCTAGTGGTTAGAGTGTAGAGGAGGCAGGTAGCCTAGTGGTTAGAGTGTAGAGGAGGCAGGTAGCCTAGTGGTTAGAGTGTAGAGGAGGCAGGTAGCCTAGTGGTTAGAGTGTAGAGGAGGCAGGTAGCCTAGTGGTTAGAGTGTAGAGGAGGCAGGTAGCCTAGTGGTTAGAGTGTAGAGGAGGCAGGTAGCCTAGTGGTTAGAGTGTAGAGGAGGTAGGTAGCCTAGTGGTTAGAGTGTAGAGGAGGTAGGTAGCCTAGTGGTTAGAGTGTAGAGGAGGTAGGTAGCCTAGTGGTTAGAGTGTAGAGGAGGCAGGTAGCCTAGTGGTTAGAGTGTAGAGGAGGCAGGTAGCCTAGTGGTTAGAGTGTAGAGGCGGCAGGTAGCCTAGTGGTTAGAGTGGCGGCAGGTGGCCTAGTGGTTAGAGTGTAGAGGAGGCAGGTAGTCTAGTGGTTAGAGTGTAGAGGAGGCAGGTAGCCTAGTGGTTAGAGTGTAGAGGAGGCAGGGTAGCCTAGTGGTTAGAGTGTAGAGGAGGCAGGGTAGCCTAGTGGTTAGAGTGTAGAGGAGGCAGGGTAGCCTAGTGGTTAGAGTGTTGAGGAGGCAGGTAGCCTAGTGGTTAGAGCGTTGGACTTGTAACCCAAAAGGTTGTAAGATCAAATCCCCAAGCTGACAAGGTCAAATTCTGTCGTTCTGCCCCTGAACAGGCAGTTAACCCACTGTTCCTAGGGCCGTTGTTGAAAATAAGAATTTGTTCTTAACTGACTTGCCTAGTTAAATAAAGGTTAGATAAATAAAAATGCTTCACTGGAAACCTATGGGCTATTGTGATGTCATTATGGGGTGTTGTGATGTCATTATGGGGTATTGTGATGTCATTATGGGGTATTGTGTGTAGATTGATGGGGGGGACGATTTAAATAATTTTAGAATGCTGTCACAAAATATGGGAGAAGTCAAAGGGGTCTGAATACTTTCCGAATGCACGTTGTCTCCCAGGAGATGGAGATTAAGAAGATGGCGAAGACGGGGAACAAGGAGGCGTGTACCATCCTGGCCAAACAGCTGGTTCAGCTGAGGAGACAGAAGAACAGAAGCTACGCCGTCGGTTCAAAGGTCACCTCCATGTCCTCTCAGACCAAACTCATGAACTCCCAGATGAAGATGGCAGGGGCCATGGCTACCACTACCAAAGTACGTGTGGGTCAGTGGGCTTCTTCTTTCCACAGGGGGTGATGTACCTAGTGTGGGTCAGTGGGCTGCTTCTTCCCACGGGGGGTGATGTACCTAGTGTGGATCAGTGGGCTGCTTCTCCCCACGGGGGGTGATGTACCTACTGTAGACACCTTGGACAGCGTTCTGTCTGTCTCTCCTGTGTCTGTCTGTCTCTCCTGTCAGTCTGTCTTTCTCTGTCTCTCCTGTCTGTCTGTCTGTCTGTCTGTCTGTCTGTCTGTCTGTCTGTCTGTCTGTCTGTCTGTCTCTCTGTCTGTCTGTCTGTCTCTGTGTCTCTGTATTTTAATGGGTGTTTTCTGCCTTTTGCAAAGTGTAACCAGACCATGTGACTCTCTCTCCTCTCCCGTCTCAGACTATGCAGGCTGTCAATAAGAAGATGGACCCTCAGAAGATGCAACAGACCATGCAGAACTTCCAGAAGGAGAACATGAAGATGGAGATGTCAGAGGAGCTGAGTAAGACTGGATCTATATTACACATTCTATGTTGTCCTCATGATGATAAGACTGGATCTATACTACACATTCTATGTTGTCCTCATGATGATAAGACTGGATCTATATTACACATTCTATGTTGTCCTCATGAGGATAAGACTGGATCTATACTACACATTCTATGTTGTCCTCATGATGATAAGACTGGATCTATATTACACATTCTATGTTGTCCTCATGATGATAAGACTGGATCAAAATTACACATTCTATGTTGTCCTCCATGATGGTAAGACTGGATCTATATTACACATTCTATGTTGTCCTCATGAGGATAAGACTGGATCTATTTTACACATTCTATGTTGTCCTCCATGATGGTAAGACTGGATCTATATTACACATTCTATGTTGTCCTCATGATGATAAGACTGGATCTATATTACACATTCTGTTGTTGTCCTCCATGATGGTAAGACTGGATCTATTTTACACATTCTATGTTGTCCTCATGATAATAAGACTGGATCTATACTACACATTCTATGTTGTTGTCCTCCATGATGGTAAGACGATCTATATTACACATTCTATGTTGTCCTCATGATGGTAAGACGATCTATATTACACATTCTATGTTGTCCTCCATGATGGTAAGACTGGATCTATATTACACTTTCTATGTTGTTGTTCTCCATGATTTGAAGACTGGATCTATATGTATATTACACATTCTATGTTGTCCTCATGATGATAAGACTGCTAATGTAGCATAATATATATATATATTTAGTGTACTAGATACTATTAATACCTATATAGTGTACTACATGCTATTAATACCTATATAGTGTACTATATACTATTAATACCTATATAGTGTACTACATACTATTAATACCTATATAGTATACTATTAATACCTATATAGTGTACTACATACTATTAATACCTATGTAGTGTACTACATACTATTAATACCTATATAGTATACTATTAATACCTATATAGTGTACTACATACTACTAATACCTATATAGTATACTATTAATACCTATATAGTGTACTACATACTATTAATACCTATATAGTATACTATTAATACCTATATAGTGTACTATTAATACCTATATAGTGTACTACATACTATTAATACCTATATAGTATACTATTAATACCTATATAGTGTACTACATACTATTATTACCTAGTTAGTGTACTACATGCTATTAATACCTATATAGTGTACTACATGCTATTAATACCTATATAGTGTACTACATGCTATTAATACCTATATAGTGTACTACATGCTATTATTACCTAGTTAGTGTACTACATACTATTAATACCTATATAGTGTACTACATACTATTAATACCTATATAGTGTACTACATACTATTAATACCTATATAGTGTACTACATACTATTAATACCTATATAGTGTACTACATACTATTAATACCTATATAGTGTACTACATACTATTAATACCTATATAGTGTACTACATACTATTAATACCTATATAGTGTACTACATGCTATTAAAACCTATATAGTGTACTACATACTATTAATACCTATATAGTATACTATTAATACCTATATAGTGTACTACATACTATTAAAACCTATATAGTATACTATTATTACCTATATAGTGTACTACATACTATTAATACCTGTATAGTGTACTACATACTATTAAAACCTATATAGTGTACTACATACTATTATTGCATTTCCATTAACAGCTGTACCTTATGTTAATTAGAGGGATTTCTTTCTTTCCTTAATGCATTTGAGCCAATCAGTTGTGTTGACAATGTAGGGGTGGTATACTGAAGACAGCCCTACTGGGTAACAGACCAAGTCCATATTATGGCAAGAACAGCTCAAATAAGCAAAGAGAAACGACAGTCCATCATTACTTTAAGACATGAAGGTCAGTCAACACGGAACATTTCAAGAACTTTGAAAGTTTCTTCAAGTGCAGTCGGAAAAACCATCAAGCCCTGTGATGAAACTGGCTCTCATGAGGACCGCCACAGGAAAGGAAGACCCAGAGTTACATCTGCTGCAGAGGATAAGTTCATTAGAGTTAACTGTCTGTCATGAGGACCGCCACAGGAAAGGAAGACCCAGAGTTACCTCTGCTGCAGAGGATAAGTTCATTAGAGTTAACTGTCTGTCATGAGGACCGCCACAGGAAAGGAAGACCCAGAGTTACCTCTGCTGCAGAGGATAAGTTCATTAGAGTTTACCAGGCTCAGAAATGGCAGCCCAAATAAATGCTTCACAGAGTTCAAGTAACAGACACATCTCAACATCAAATGTTCAGAGGGAGATTGCGTGAATCAGACCTTCATGGTCGAATTGCTGCAAAGAAACCACTACCAAAGGACACCAATAAGAAGAGATTTGATTGGACCAAGAAACATGAGCAATGGACATTAGACTGGTGAAAAATGTTGGTTCCAACCGCGGTGTCTTTGAGACGCAGAGTAGGTGAACGGATGATCTCCCCATTTGTGGTTCCCACATTGAAGCATGGAGGAGGAGGTGTGGGGGTGCTTTGCTGGTGTCTGTGATTTTATTTAGAATTTAAAGCACACTTAACCAACATCACCCTACACAATCACCCAACCTCAACCCAATTGAGATGGTTTGGGATGAGTTTTTCCACAGAGTGAATGAAAAGCAGCCAACAAGTGCTCAGCATATGTGGGAACTCCTTCAAGACTGTTGGAAAAGCATTCCTGGTGAAGCTGCTTGAGAAAATGCCAAGATTGTGCAAAGCTGTCATCAAGGCAAAGGGTGGCTACTTTGAAGATCCTCAAATATAAAATATTTTGATTTGTTTAACATTTTGTTGGTTACTACATGATATTTCATAGTTTTGATGTCTTAACTATTATACTACAATGTAGAAAATAGTAAAAATAAAGAAAAACCCTTGAATGAGTAGGTGTTCTAAAACTTTTGACAGGTAGTGTGTGGGTGGAGGTGTGTGTGTGCGTGCGTGTGTGTGTGTGTGAGCTGTGTGTGTGTGTGTGTGTTTTAATAGGAGTCATCTCTCTGTCCCCTTCTCTCAGTTAACGACACACTGGATGAGATCTTTGACGAGTCTGGAGACGAGGAGGAGTCTGATAGCATTGTTAACCAGGTTCTGGACGAGATCGGCATCGAGATATCAGGAAAGGTGAGACATTGGTGTTTTTATTCTAAAATAAAATGTGTTCTCGATGATGTATCTGATTTTTAATAAAGCCAGAATAAATCTAGAGACTAAACCCTGAAAGAGATCCTTGGGGTTGGTTTCCCAGATATAGATCTGAAATAGAACCAGGGTTCGTCAGTGTCCGGGAAACTGGACCTGTATCTAGCATTATAAACTGTCTGGTTCCAGCCCTGAATGCTGATTGGCTGACAAGGGTCCAACTGGGTTAGGGTACGACTGGGTTAGGGTCCTACTGGGTTAGGGTCCTACTGGGTTAGGATCCTGCTGGGTTAGGGTCTTCCTGGGTTAGGGTCTTACTGGGTTAGGGTCCCACTGGGTTAGGGTCCAACTGGGTTAGGGTCCCACTGGGTTAGGGTCCCACTGGGTTAGGGTCCCACTGGGTTAGGGTCCAACTGGGTTAGGGTCCCATTGGGTGAGGGTTAGGGTCCAACTGGGTTAGGGTCCAACTGGGTTAGGGTCCTACTGGGTTAGAGTCCTACTGGGTTAGGGTCTTCCTGGGTTAGGGTCCCACTGGGTTAGGGTCCCACTCGGTCAGGGTCCCACTGGGTCAGGGTCCTACTGGGTTAGGGGTCCAACGGGTTTAGGGTCCAACTGGGTTAGGGTCCTACTGGGTTAGGGTCCCACTGTGTTAGGGTCCCACTGTGTTAGGGTCCCACTGGGTTAGGGTCCCACTGGGTTAGGGTCCTACTGGGTTAGGGTCCCACTGGGTTAGGGTCCAACTGGGTTAGGGTCCCACTGGGTTAGGGTCCAACAGGGTTAGGGTCCTACTGTGTTAGGGTCCCACTGGGTTAGGGCCCTACTGTGTTAGGGTCCCACTGGGTTAGGGTCCCACTGGGTTAGGGTCCTACTGGGTTAGGGTCCTACTGGGGATGTCATTCTGCAGCTCTATGGAAATACTTTGTAAAGTAAGTTAGCCTTGTCTGAGCCAGAATGGCCCATAGGGACACTAGTCTATGTCCTGTTACTGTAGTGAGACAGCTTGATGTACCAGGACACCCCTGGACAGGACACCCCCTGGACAGGACACCCCTGGACAGGACACTAGTCTATGTCCTGTTTCTGTAGTGAGACAGCTTGATGTACCAGGACACACCCTGGACAGGACACTAGTCTATGTCCTGTTACTGTAGTGAGACAGCTTGATGTACCAGGACACCCACTGGACATGACACCCCGTGGACAGGACACTAGTCTATGTCCTGTTTCTGTAGTGAGACAGCTTGATGTACCAGGACACCCCCTGGACAGGACACTAGTCTGTCTCCTGTTTCTGTAGTGAGGCAGCTTGATGTACCAGGACACCCCCTGGACAGGACACTAGTCTGTCTCCTGTTTCTGTAGTGAGGCAGCTTGATGTACCAGGACACCCCTGGACAGGACACTAGTCTGTCTCCTGTTTCTGTAGTGAGGCAGCTTGATGTACCAGGACACCCCCTGGACAGGACACTAAGTACTGTGGAAATACTATGAATGGCGTATGCTTGGGAGAATCAAGGTTGAGTTGATTCACTTGTTGTTCTTATTGATCGTAGATGGTGAACGCTCCTTCAACCAGCAGAAACAACCCCACCTCTTCTGCCACCAAATCAGACGGCATCTCAGACGAAGACATCGAACGACAGCTCAAAGCCTTGGGAGTGGACTAACACACACACGCACCCTGTGCCTGGACACACACCCTGTGCCTGGACACACACACACACGACTCCCCTGTTCAGTTTCTGACATGCCTTTTCTGGGATATAGTGACACTATTATATTTATATATATCATATCTTTTCATTTTGAATGCATGAACAGTAGAATCTGAAACTACCTTTCACCCCCCCCCACTTAGCCCCACCTCTCCCTGCCCGTCCCCCTTAGCCCCACCTCTCCCTGTCCCCCCCACTTAGCCCCACCACTACCTGTTCATTATGATCTAGGATCAGGTCCCCTCTTATTCATTATGATTTAGGATCAGGTCCCCTCTTATTATGATCAGGTCCCCACTTATTCATTATGATCTAGGATCAGGTCCCCTCTTATTCATTATGATCAGGTCCCCTCTTATTCATTATGATCTAGGATCAGGTCCCCTCTTATTCATTATGATCTAGGATCAGGTCCCCTCTTATTCATTATGATCTAGGATCAGGTCCCCTCTTATTCATTATGATCTAGGATCAGGTCCCCTCTTATTCAATATGATCAGGTCCCCTCTTATTCATTATGATCTAGGATCAGGTCCCCTCTTATTCATTATGATCTAGGATCAGGTCCCCTCTTATTCATTATGATCAGGTCCCCTCTTATTCATTATGATCTAGGATCAGGTCCCCTCTTATTCATTATGATCTAGGATCAGGTCCCCTCTTATTCATTATGATCTAGGATCAGGTCCCCTCTTATTCATTATGATCTAGGATCAGGTCCCCTCTTATTCATTATGATCTAGGATCAGGTCCCCTCTTATTCATTATGATCTAGGATCAGGTCCCCTCTTATTCAATATGATCAGGTCCCCTCTTATTCATTATGATCTAGGATCAGGTCCCCTCTTATTCAATATGATCAGGTCCCCTCTTATTCATTATGATCTAGGATCAGGTCCCCTCTTATTCAATATGTTCAGGTCCCCTCTTATCCATTATAACCTAAAGCCAAAACTGATGCTAGATCAGCAGTCCTGTTCTGAGATGCTTTGTGAACACGGCCCTGATATCTGAGAGCTGTGATGTGGTGGCCAACTCTTGTCCTGGGGAGGTATGCTCCTGCAGGGATTTGTTCCAGCCCAACAGTCAGACTATCTTTGTTTTTCTGCTATCCTCTCGTTTTGAGAAAGTGTAAATAAATAAAATACCTTTATTTCATCAGATATACAAGGCACTTCATTAGATCTTCAGTCTAAAGTAGTGTACTATATAGGGCCCTGGTCTAAAGTAGTGCACTATATAGGGGATAGGACCCTGGTCTCTATAGGGAATAGGTCTCCAAATACCATCCTATTCTCTAGGGAACACGTCGTGCACTACATAGGGAATAGGGTCCTCCTCTGGTCGGGCAGATCAGACATGAGACGTGCCCTGGCTGCGGGCAGGGTTAGTGGTGGTTTATTATACCAACCCTTATGCCGTCCAGGGCCGTCCCTCTGTGGGCACGAGAACACCAGGACACCCCCTGAATGACTGGAAGGACATTTAAAATACATAGTTGCTTCAGTAGTTTCAGGACAACAATACATCCATCCATCAAAATGGTGAATTAAAAAACACCAAGTCTGACTTATTGCCATTATGGTCCGTACCTGGCCATGAGAGCTCCCGACCCCCCCCCGGCAGATAAAGATGGCAGCACCCAGCTCTTTAAGCCCTGGTGTTCCAGAGGATTATAGAAGTCAGTGATGACACGGAGCTGTCCAGCTGAGAGACACCAGACTCAGCACCCTGGCAAATCAGGAACAGAACCCCAGCTGCCGTGGCAACCTGGGCCTTGGTTCCGGAACCCTCGCACCGAGCAGCTGTTGCACTTTCCCCATCCTGGCGATGCTGGTTCTGCAGGTCTCTGGGGAGAGTCAACATGGAGTCATACACCTTGACCAGGAAGAGAAGAGGAAGTCATGCTGAAACCTCAACTGTTAATATGAACTTTTAGTTTCAATACAGAACCATCACTTTGTGTATGTAGGTTAAAATGTCTACTCACCATCTTTAAAAGTCAATGAAACACCAGTCAGAAATAGTCTTTAGAAAATGTGCTTGTTCCTGAAAATACAACATCTTTGCATTAACTAGTGATGCCTCCACTTTGTCACTTGTTGTATTCAAAATGGCAGCGTATTCCAAATTATCTGGTCTAATAAAGAATAGTGCACTATATAGGGAATACGGAGAAATCTTTGGCCCTTGGCCCTCTGACCTTGCATCTGTCCAGTACTCTGCACATCACAGTATCATCCACAGCCTCTCCCAGAAGATCTGAGCCGTCACTATGTTGTTGCTGATAAAGACCGGGACTCTCCACAGCAG
The DNA here is from genome assembly GCF_018296145.1 of Oncorhynchus tshawytscha. Taxonomy (NCBI): domain Eukaryota; kingdom Metazoa; phylum Chordata; class Actinopteri; order Salmoniformes; family Salmonidae; genus Oncorhynchus; species Oncorhynchus tshawytscha. The sequence goes on along the minus strand of NW_024608593.1, from coordinate 17,336 downwards.
CAGGACAAGATGATTACCAACCAGCCCACGACCCCTGAGATGAACGTGAATTAATCCCCTCATGGGGAAATGAGTCTGTCATCCTTACAGACATAGTATATTCACAACAGTTAAAATATATATATTTTTTTAAATCATAGGATAATAAATATCTGATTGGTCAGGTAAAACGTACAGTATAGTCTGCACAGTGGCCGTTACGGTGCTGGGTGATGTCATGTGGTGTAGGACTACCTACAGCCCGACAGACATGGTGGTCAACAAGAGTCCTGAACTACTGCTACCTGCAGGGGAACTGGAGCCCAAACAGGATCAATAAGGACATGATGCAATGAGACAGCGATCAATTACCTTTTGAGGAATCGGTCTGAAGAAAAAAAAAAGGACCCTTTTACTCAAAGGGTGTAGGCCTAGTATGAACCACACGGGGTAGCATCTCAAATGGTCTAGTCGGCTCTTCGTCGTCATATTCACATCGGCTCCGTTTAAAACACATGCCAATTCCAGGTTACATATACTGCCTTTACATAGTAGGTTTTAAAATGGCAGAGAAATAAGGGGTAAAGGTAGATAAAAAATTAACTTGCATAAACCAAATTGCTTGACAAACTCAAAGGATGAGGAAGGTTTTTTCCCCAAAGCATTCCATAAATGAAGCAGTTATAAACATTGGTCACCTGCTGCTCAACTGTGACCTAGTCCTCCTTGGAATCAACAGCCAGAACTGATTCCTTTTAACGAGACAGTAGGGGATTGATTTATAAAGGTAGGCGCGCTGGTGTCACCTGTTAATTAATAAATGAGCACAAATCCAATATCATCTCATGTCAACCAATCAACGGAATGGAAAGATATAACGTGTTTTTTCATCATGCCGCCGTTCTGAAATGAGAGAGACACAGACAGATAAAATCACAAATTGACTCGTTCAATATTAGGTTGGTGACAACGTTCAAAGAAACGTTAATCAAACACGTTGCAACAATGTTCCAATGTAACCCATAATATATGAAAACACATAAGATACCTTTCAATGTAGGGGCGTTTTTAAAAAAAAAAAAATTTTTTAGATGATGTGCAGTGTCCTCCAATCACAAGACGTCTTTTTCCGCCCTAGGGCAATACAGACGTGAGTTTCATCCAATCAAATCTCTCGACTGGCGATACGCTCGGGACGCGTCGCGTTTCGGTCGCTGTAGCTACGCGCTAGGCCAGACGAGCAGTATGGCGGAAGAAGAGAGTGAATTTGAGTTGGAAGATTTTAAAAAAGAATTGAAGAGTTTATTTGTCAGTAGTTCAAGTGAAGAATACGGACTTCAAAGCAAGTTATATTGTGTACGGTTCTGTAAGGTAAAAGCAATGTATTGGAATTACACCTTGTGGGAGAGAAAGGGAAATACTTGTTTTCCCCAGTACAGACTCGTACTAGCTAACGGTAGCTAGCTAGCTAGCTTTCTCTAATCTATGCTAAGGCTAACTAGCCAACCAACCTATTCCCCTCCCCCCTTCAAACAGACAGATAACAACCCGTAAATGGCTAGCTAGCAACCAATAAACCAACCTGTTTTTCCCCACTGTAATGTCACATATGTTATATCCTAATTCACCCTTTTCAGAATGCATGATAGTAAGCTAACTCGCTAGCTACGGGGAAAAGCATTGTCAAGTCGTTTTCGGGTAGCTTGCTTGTTAGCCAAGTTATCTTCAGTTCCCACTTTAGCTAGTTAGTTGAGCTGCTAGTTTACCAACAGTAGATTCGGGAACGTGTTTAAGACCTCCAGTGGAATTCAATGTCTGCACTTTCATTTTTTGAAGTTGTTTTTTTTACAGTTTGTCAGATTGAAGGTAGTCTGACTATGGCCTAGTTTGGTAATAATGTAGCTAGCTACAGTGTCTAGTTAGTCTGACTATGGCCTAGTTTGGTAATAATGTAGCTAGCTACAGTGTCTAGTTAGTGTGACTATGGCCTAGATTGGTAATAATGTAGCTAGCTACAGTGTCTAGTTAGTCTGACTATGGCCTAGATTGGTAATAATGTAGCTAGCTACAGTGTCTAGTTAGTCTGACTATGGCCTAGTTTGGTAATAATGTAGCTAGCTACAGTGTCTAGTTAGTCTGACTATGGCCTAGATTGGTAATAATGTAGCTAGCTACAGTGTCTAGTTAGTCTGACTATGGCCTAGTTTGGTAATAATGTAGCTAGCGAAGTATTCAGTTGCTACTAAATAAGTTGAGATGGTGATACAGTGAAAGGGACAACAATTGTTTTTAATTGGGCCCATCCAACGTCTTGGTATAGTTTCCCTATAAACTGTCTTTATTTTTCCTCCTCCCCTATCCTACCTGTATCCCTCCCCTTCCCTACCTGTATCCCTCCTTCCCTACCTGTATCCCTCCTTCCCTACCTGTATCCCTTCCCTTTCCTACCTGTATCCCTCCCCTTTCCCTCTCTCCTCCCTCTGCTCCCTTCCCCTGTAGTTGGTGGAGGTGTATTCAGGACGTTGGCAGGTACCCTTGCCACAGCTGCAGGTGCTCCAGACTGCTCTATGTTCCTTTGTCCAAGCCTCGGCCTGCTTCCCGTCTGACTGTGAACATGTATGCTACACACTGAGTAGCCTTGCCCTGTAAGTATGAGTGTTGTTTACCTGCTCCGTGGGGTACATAGACTGGGGGTGACAGGACAATATCTCCAGTATGAGTGTTGACTTGTTTACCTGCTCTTTGGAGTCCATAGTCCTGTCACCCCCAGTCTCCATCTCCAGTATGAGTGTTGACTTGTTTACCTGCTCCTTGGAGTCCATAGTCCTGTCACCCCCAGTCTCCATCTCCAGTATGAGTGTTGTTTTCTAGGGTGACTCTGCCCCTTTCAGCCTTGTTATTCCATCCCTGTTGTTACATTTATTGAAGGAGGTATGAGGCTTAAACAGTCCCCTCCCCTTCTCTCCCCCACACCCTCCCCTTTCTCTCCCCCACACCCTCCCCTTTCTCTCCCCCACCTCACCCCTTTCTCTCCCCCACCTCACCCCTTTCTCTCCCCCACCTCACCCCTTTCTCTCCCCCACCTCACCCCTTTCTCTCCCCCACCTCACCCCCTTCTCTCCCCCACCTCACCCCTTTCTCTCCCTCACCCCTTTCTCTCCCCCTCTCCCCCACCCCTTTCTCTCCCCCACCCCACCCCTTTCTGTCTCCACAGGAGTGCTTTTGAGCTCTTGCTGTTTTTGAACAGAAATAAGATCCTGCAGGATCCCTTGAAAAAAATCCTTGATTCGTTCCAGGTGAGTTGTCTTAACAACCCCTTGCTTCCTAGCCTGGTTCCATATCTGTTTGTGCTGTCTTGCCAGCTCCTATGGTTGTTGTCATGTCAACAAGACGACACAAAGAGGCTGTGTTGACTCAGCTGACCAATCAGATCATATCTGTTTGAATCAGCTGACCAATCAGATCATATCCATTTCTCACTGCTTTATGGAATGCTCTAAAACCTCACTCTGAGTTTGGCAAGATGGCACGTAAGATCTTGGACCAGGCTAACCTCTTCCTCCTTTTTTCAGGAATGTTTTTCCCAGCTGGAGAGACACCAGAACATCCACCTGCTGCAGGTGGGACAGATCATCAGAGAGAAGGGACCGTGGACCAACCCCATACTACAGGCCATCCTGAAGGACTCACAACTGCCCCGGGATGAAGGTGAGAGTCTGGGAGAGAAAGGCAGGATGAGAGGGAAGGGCCATGGACCAACTTCTACATACTCATCCATGTTGTATTACTGACTAGAAACCTGTCCTGTAAATATCTGCTCTGGAGTCGTCCATCTATAATGACAGGAGTCCGTTAACTAGAGGTTCCTCTCTCTGTGGATTTAATATTTACTACTGTTACACTCCTTTCTCTTTCTTCCCCCAAATATAGAGCACTATTTGGGATGCAGCATTGACCCTTGACCTGTCTCTCTCCACAGTGGCCCGGTGCCTAGGCTCAGAGGTGCTACATTGACCCTTGACCTGTCTCTCTCCACAGTGGACCGGTACCTAGGCTCAGAGGTGCAACATTGACCCTTGACCTGTCTCTCTCCACAGTGGACCGCTACCTAGGCTCAGAGGTGCAACATTGACCCTTGACCTGTCTCTCTCCACAGTGGACCGCTACCTAGGCTCAGAGGTGCCAGTGTTCTTTGAGCTGCGTGTTCGTTACCTGCTGTCCAGTGAGATGTTCACCGAGGCGGTGGTCTTGGCTAAGACCTGCTCTCAGCATCCCGTTGCCGGGCGACACCTGTTCTTCCGACAGGCCTACCTCACCTGCCTGTTGAAGGCATCGCTCCCTCGCCATATGCACGAAGAGGTGAGGGGAACAAACTTTGGTTATTAGGATTCCTGGGTTCTGGATAATAGCATCTGCTATATGACTTAAATATAAGATGTTGGGAATTGGGGGGGGCTAATGACTGCTCGGGATAATTACTGTAATTGATAGATGGGATCTACTGTAGAGACGAGAGGATGGACTCATGCTAGATGGGAGTTAGAGATGAGAGGATGGACTGATATGCTAGATGGGATCTACTGTAGAGATGAGAGGATGGACTGATGCTAGCTGGGATGTCGAGATGAGAGGATGGACTGATGCTAGCTGGGATGTCGAGATGAGAGGATGGACTGATGCTAGCTGGGATCTACAGTAGAGATGAGAGGATGGACTGATATGCTAGCTGGGATCTACCGTAGAGATGAGAGGATGGACTGATATGCTAGCTGGGATCTACAGTAGAGATGAGAGGATGGACTGATATGCTAGCTGGGATCTACAGTAGAGATGAGAGGATGGACTGATATGCTAGCTGGGCTGTAGAGATGAGAGGATGGACTGATATGCTAGCTGGGATCTACAGTAGAGATGAGAGGATGGACTGATATGCTAGCTGGGATCTACAGTAGAGATGAGAGGATGGACTGATATGCTAGATGGGATGTAGAGATGAGAGGATGAACTGATATGCTAGCTGGGATCTACAGTAGAGATGAGAGGATGGACTGATATGCTAGCTGGGATCTACAGTAGAGATGAGAGGATGGACTGATATGCTAGCTGGGATCTACAGTAGAGATGAGAGGATGGACTGATATGCTAGCTGGGATCTACAGTAGAGATGAGAGGATGGACTGATATGCTAGCTGGGATCTACAGTAGAGATGAGAGGATGGACTGATATGCTAGCTGGGATCTAGCTGAGGATGGACTGATATGCTAGCTATGTAGAGAGAGATGAGAGGATGGACTGATATGCTAGCTGGGATGTAGAGTAGAGATGAGAGGATGGACTGATATGCTAGCTGGGATCTACAGTAGAGATGAGAGGATGGACTGATATGCTAGCTGGGATCTACAGTAGAGATGAGAGGATGGACTGATATGCTAGCTGGGATCTACAGTAGAGATGAGAGGATGGACTGATATGCTAGCTGGGATCTACAGTAGAGATGAGAGGATGGACTGATATGCTAGCTGGGCTGTAGAGATGAGAGGATGGACTGATATGCTAGCTGGGATCTACAGTAGAGATGAGAGGATGGACTGATATGCTAGCTGGGATCTACAGTAGAGATGAGAGGATGGACTGATATGCTAGATGGGATGTAGAGATGGAGATCTACTAGATGGGATGTAGAGATGAGAGGATGGACTGATATGCTAGCTGGGATCTACAGTAGAGATGAGAGGATGGACTGATATGCTAGCTGGGCTGTAGAGATGAGAGGATGGACTGATATGCTAGCTGGGATCTACAGTAGAGATGAGAGGATGGACTGATATGCTAGCTGGGATCTACAGTAGAGATGAGAGGATGGACTGATATGCTAGCTGGGATCTACAGTAGAGATGAGAGGATGGACTGATATGCTAGCTGGGCTGTAGAGATGAGAGGATGGACTGATATGCTAGCTGGGATCTACAGTAGAGATGAGAGGATGGACTGATATGCTAGCTGGGATCTACAGTAGAGATGAGAGGATGGACTGATATGCTAGCTGGGATGTAGAGATGAGAGGATGGACTGATATGCTAGATGGGATGTAGAGATGAGAGGATGAACTGATATGCTAGCTGGGATCTACAGTAGAGATGAGAGGATGGACTGATATGCTAGCTGGGATCTACAGTAGAGATGAGAGGATGGACTGATATGCTAGCTGGGATCTACAGTAGAGATGAGAGGATGGACTGATATGCTAGCTGGGATCTACAGTAGAGATGAGAGGATGGACTGATATGCTAGCTGGGATCTACAGTAGAGATGAGAGGATGGACTGATATGCTAGCTGGGATCTACAGTAGAGATGAGAGGATGGACTGATATGCTAGCTGGGATCTACAGTAGAGATGAGAGGATGGACTGATATGCTAGATGGGATCTACAGTAGAGATGAGAGGATGGACTGATATGCTAGCTGGGATCCACAGTAGAGATGAGAGGATGGACTGATATGCTAGCTGGGATCTACAGTAGAGATGAGAGGATGGACTGATATGCTAGCTGGGATGTAGTAGAGATGAGAGGATGGACTGATATGCTAGCTGGGATCTACAGTAGAGATGAGAGGATGGACTGATATGCTAGCTGGGATCTACAGTAGAGATGAGAGGATGGACTGATATGCTAGCTGGGATCTACAGTAGAGATGAGAGGATGGACTGATATGCTAGCTGGGATCTATATGCTAGCTGGGATGTAGATAGAGATGAGAGGATGGACTGATATGCTAGCTGGGATCTACAGTAGAGATGAGAGGATGGACTGATATGCTAGCTGGGATGTAGAGATGAGAGGATGGACTGATATGCTAGCTGGGATGTAGAGATGAGAGGATGGACTGATATGCTAGCTGGGATCTACAGTAGAGATGAGAGGATGGACTGATATGCTAGCTGGGATCTACAGTAGAGATGAGAGGATGGACTGATATGCTAGCTGGGATCTGATATGCTAGCTGGGATGTAGAGTAGAGATGAGAGGATGGACTGATATGCTAGCTGGGATGTAGAGTAGAGATGAGGATGGACTGGTATGCTAGCTGGGATGGGGATGTAGAGATGAGAGGATGGACTGATATGCTAGCTGGGATGTAGAGATGAGAGGATGGACTGATATGCTAGCTGGGATCTACAGTAGAGATGAGAGGATGGACTGATATGCTAGCTGGGATCTACAGAGAGATGAGAGGATGGACTGATATGCTAGCTGGGATCTACAGTAGAGATGAGAGGATGGACTGATATGCTAGCTGGGATGTAGAGATGAGAGGATGGACTGATATGCTAGCTGGGATGAGAGGATGGACTATGCTAGATGGGATGAGATGAGAGGATGGACTGATATGCTAGCTGGGATCTACAGTAGAGATGAGAGGATGGACTGATATGCTAGATGGGATCTACAGTAGAGATGAGAGGATGGACTGATATGCTAGCTGGGATCTACAGTAGAGATGAGAGGATGGACTGATATGCTAGCTGGGATCTACAGTAGAGATGAGAGGATGGACTGATATGCTAGCTGGGATCTACAGTAGAGATGAGAGGATGGACTGATATGCTAGCTGGGATCTACAGTAGAGATGAGAGGATGGACTGATATGCTAGCTGGGATGTAGAGATGAGAGGATGGACTGATATGCTAGCTGGGATATACAGTAGAGATGAGAGGATGGACTGATATGCTAGATGGGATCTACAGTAGAGATGAGTGGATGGACTGATATGCTAGCTGGGATCTACAGTAGAGATGAGAGGATGGACTGATATGCTAGCTGGGATCTACAGTAGAGATGAGAGGATGAACTGATATGCTAGATCTACAGTAGAGATGAGAGGATGGACTGATATGCTAGCTGGGATCTACAGTAGAGATGAGAGGATGGACTGATATGCTAGCTGGGATCTACAGTAGAGATGAGAGGATGGACTGATATGCTAGCTGAGATGTAGAGATGAGAGGATGGACTGATATGCTAGCTGGGATCTACAGTAGAGATGAGAGGATGGACTGATATGCTAGCTGGGATCTACAGTAGAGATGAGAGGATGGACTGATATGCTAGCTGGGATCTACAGTAGAGATGAGAGGATGGACTGATATGCTAGATGGGATGTAGAGATGAGAGGATGGACTGATATGCTAGCTGGGATATACAGTAGAGATGAGAGGATGGACTGATATGCTAGATGGGATCTACAGTAGAGATGAGAGGATGGACTGATATGCTAGCTGGGATCTACAGTAGAGATGAGAGGATGGACTGATATGCTAGCTGGGATCTACAGTAGAGATGAGAGGATGGACTGATATGCTAGCTGGGATCTACAGTAGAGATGAGAGGATGGACTGATATGCTAGCTGGGATGTAGAGATGAGAGGATGGACTGATATGCTAGCTGGGATGTAGAGATGAGAGGATGGACTGATATGCTAGCTGGGATATACAGTAGAGATGAGAGGATGGACTGATATGCTAGATGGGATCTACAGTAGAGATGAGTGGATGGACTGATATGCTAGCTGGGATCTACAGTAGAGATGAGAGGATGGACTGATATGCTAGCTGGGATCTACAGTAGAGATGAGAGGATGGACTGATATGCTAGCTGTAGAGATGAGATGAGATGGACTGATATGCTAGCTAGAGATGAGAGGATGGACTGATATGCTAGCTGGGATCTACAGTAGAGATGAGAGGATGGACTGATATGCTAGCTGGGATCTACAGTAGAGATGAGAGGATGGACTGATATGCTAGATGGGATGTAGAGATGAGAGGATGGACTGATATGCTAGCTGGGATCTACAGTAGAGATGAGAGGATGGACTGATATGCTAGCTGGGATCTACAGTAGAGATGAGAGGATGGACTGATATGCTAGCTGGGATCTACAGTAGAGATGAGAGGATGGACTGATATGCTAGCTGGGATCTACAGTAGAGATGAGAGGATGGACTGATATGCTAGCTAGAGATGAGAGGATGGACTGATATGCTAGCTGGGATCTACAGTAGAGATGAGAGGATGGACTGATATGCTAGCTGGGATCTACAGTAGAGATGAGAGGATGGACTGATATGCTAGATGGGATGTAGAGATGGGATGAACTGATATGCTAGTATGTAGAGATGAGAGGATGAACTGATATGCTAGCTGGGATCTACAGTAGAGATGAGAGGATGGACTGATATGCTAGCTGGGCTGTAGATGGACTGATATGCTAGCTGGGATCTACAGTAGAGATGAGAGGATGGACTGATATGCTAGCTGGGATCTACAGTAGAGATGAGAGGATGGACTGATATGCTAGCTGGGATCTACAGTAGAGATGAGAGGATGGACTGATATGCTAGCTGGGCTGTAGGATGATGGACTGATATGCTAGCTGGGATCTACAGTAGAGATGAGAGATGGACTGATATGCTAGCTGGGATCTACAGTAGAGATGAGAGGATGGACTGATATGCTAGATGGATGTAGAGATGAGAGGATGGACTGATATGCTAGATGGGATGTAGAGATGAGAGGATGAACTGATATGCTAGCTGGGATCTACAGTAGAGATGAGAGGATGGACTGATATGCTAGCTGGGATCTACAGTAGAGATGAGAGGATGGACTGATATGCTAGCTGGGATCTACAGTAGAGATGAGAGGATGGACTGATATGCTAGCTGGGATCTACAGTAGAGATGAGAGGATGGACTGATATGCTAGCTGGGATCTACAGTAGAGATGAGAGGATGGACTGATATGCTAGCTGGGATCTACAGTAGAGATGAGAGGATGGACTGATATGCTAGCTGGGATCTACAGTAGAGATGAGAGGATGGACTGATATGCTAGATGGGATCTACAGTAGAGATGAGAGGATGGACTGATATGAGCTGGGATCCACAGTGGAGATGAGAGGATGGACTGATATGCTAGCTGGGATCTACAGTAGAGATGAGGATGGACTGGTATGCTAGCTGGGATGTTTAGAGATGAGAGGATGGACTGATATGCTAGCTGGGATGTAGAGTAGAGATGAGAGGATGGACTGATATGCTAGCTGGGATCCTAGAATGAGAGGATGGACTGATATGCTAGCTGGGATGTAGCAGTAGAGATGAGAGGATGGACTGATATGCTAGCTGGGATGTAGAGTAGAGATGAGAGGATGGACTGATATGCTAGCTGGGATGTAGAGTAGAGATGAGAGGATGGACTGATATGCTAGCTGGGATCTACAGTAGAGATGAGGATGGACTGGATGCTAGGGGATGTAGAGATGAGAGGATGGACTGATATGCTTGGGATGTAGAGATGAGAGGATGGACTGATAGAGCTGGGATCTACAGTAGAGATGAGAGATGGACTGATATGCTAGCTGGGATCTACAGCTAGAGATGAGAGGATGGACTGATATGCTAGATGTAGAGTAGATGAGAGGATGGACTGATATGCTAGCTGGGATTTAGAGATGAGATGGACTGATATGCTAGCTTTAGGATCTTATGCTTTTAGAGATGAGAGATGATGATCATTAGGAATGGACTGATATGCTAGCTGGGATCTACAGTGATGAGAGGATGGACTGATATGCTAGCTGGGATCTACAGTAGAGATGAGAGGATGGACTGATATGCTAGCTGGGATCTAGTAGAGATGATGTGATATGCTATTAGAGATGAAGGATGGACTGATATGCTAGTGATCTACAGTAGAGAATGGACTGAGCAGATGGGATGTAGAGATGAGAGGATGGACTGATATGCTAGGATATACAGTAGAGATGAGAGGATGGACTGATATGCTAGATGGGATCTATAGAGATGAGAGATGGACTGATATGCTAGCTGGGATCTACAGTAGAGATGAGAGATGGACTGATATGCTAGCTGGGATCTACAGTAGAGATGAGAGGATGGACTGATATGCTAGCTGGGATCTACAGTAGAGATGAGAGGATGGACTGATATGCTAGCTGGGATCTACAGTAGAGATGAGAGGATGGACTGATATGCTAGCTGGGATGAGAGATGAGAGGATGGACTGATATGCTAGCTGATGTAGGATGGAGGATGGACTGATATGCTAGCTGGGATATACAGTAGAGATGAGAGGATGGACTGATATGCTAGATGGGATCTACAGTAGAGATGAGTGGATGGACTGATATGCTAGCTGGGATCTACAGTAGAGATGAGAGGATGGACTGATATGCTAGCTGGGATCTACAGTAGAGATGAGTATGCTAGCTGGGATCTACAGTAGAGATGAGAGGATGGACTGATATGCTAGCTGGGATCTACAGTAGAGATGAGAGGATGGACTGATATGCTAGCTGGGATCTACAGTAGAGATGAGAGGATGGACTGATATGCTAGCTGGGATGTATGAGAGGATGGACTGATATGCTAGCTGGGATGTAGAGATGAGAGATGGACTGATATGCTAGCTGGGATCTACAGTAGAGATGAGAGGATGGACTGATATGCTCTGGGATCTACAGTAGAGATGAGAGGATGGACTGATATGCTAGATGGATGTAGAGATGAGAGGATGGACTGATATGCTAGCTGGGATATACAGTAGAGATGAGAGGATGGACTGATATGCTAGATGGATCTACAGTAGAGAGAGAGATGGACTGATATGCTAGCTGGGATCTAGTAGAGATGAGAGGATGGACTGATATGCTAGCTGGGATCTACAGTAGAGATGAGAGGATGGACTGATATGCTAGATCTACAGTAGAGATGAGAGGATGGACTGATATGCTAGCTGGGATGTAGAGATGAGATGGACTGATATGCTAGCTGGGATGTAGAGATGAGAGGATGGACTGATATGCTAGCTGGGATATACAGTAGAGATGAGAGGATGGACTGATATGCTAGATGGGATCTACAGAGATACTGGATGGACTGATATGCTAGCTGGGATCTACAGTAGGATGAGAGGATGGACTGATATGCTAGCTGGGATCTACAGTAGAGATGAGAGGATGAACTGATATGCTGGGATCTACAGTAGAGATGAGAGGATGGACTGATATGCTAGCTGGGATCTACAGGAGATCTGATATGCTAGTGGGATGTAGAGATGAGAGGATGGACTGATATGCTAGCTGGGATCTACAGTAGAGATGAGAGGATGGACTGATATGCTAGCTGGGATCTACAGTAGAGATGAGAGGATGGACTGATATGCTAGCTGGGATCTACCGTAGAGATGAGAGGATGGACTGATATGCTAGCTGGGATCTACAGTAGAGATGAGAGGATAAGGTTTTGACAAAGATGATGTGTTTTGTACAAGAGCACTAATACAAGCACTAAGTCATTCCTAAATGTGTTTGTTGCAGTCCATATTTGGAGTTGCTTCCTTTCCCCCTTGTTTGGAAGGTTTAGTCGGTCACGTATGGGGGTGGATGGGTTTGCTGACGACAGGTAGAAGACAATAGTAATTTCTGCTAGCCTGCTAGATGGCGATATTTGACCAGTACTCCCATTTTTTTTTTTTTAATCATCTGTTTACCTCTTAGTTTTGGGTGATGTCATTAGGAATCTAGGAGTGATGTCATTAGGAATCTAGCAGTGATGTCATTAGGAATCTAGCAGTGATGTCATTAGGAATCTAGCAGTGATGTCATTAGGAATCTAGCAGTGATGTAGTGGGGAGAATTTAGCCGATGTGGTGGGGAGAATTTAGCCGATGTGGTGGGGAGAATTTAGCCGATGTGGTGGGGAGAATTTAGCCGATGTGGTGGGGAGAATTTAGCCGATGTGGTGGGGAGAATTTAGCCGATGTGGTGGGAGAAATAGCTGAAAGTAACGCTCCCTAACAGTATAGCCCTGCGTTCGCCCTCCACTACACCACTGGAATCTACCGTATAAATGCTTGAATGATGTCACCATTTCTTCTTCTTCTCTCTCTCTCCCTGTAGATGTCTGACATCGGTAAAGACGCTGTGGATATCGTGTGTAACACAGAGAGTGAGGAGAGTGACGAGACGCTCCTGGCCCTCTGCACAGCCTTCCTCTCTCAGCAGCTACACCGGGGAGACCTGTACTGCATGTGGTGAGCCTCGTCTATACACATCATACTGGTCTGTGTTCTATAGGGGGGAGACCTGTACTGCATGTGGTGAGCCTCGTCTATACACATCATACTGGTCTGTGTTCTATAGGGGAGACCTGTACTGCATGTGGTGAGCCTCGTCACTGTCTATACACATCATACTGGTCTGTGTTCTATAGGGGAGACCTGTACTGCATGTGGTGAGCCTCGTCACTGTCTATACACATCATACTGGTCTGTGTTCTATAGGGGGACGTGTGTATGGTACCGGTCTGTGTTCTATAGGGGAGACCTGTACTGCATGTGGTGAGCCTCGTCACTGTCTATACACATCATACTGGTCTGTGTTCTATAGGGGGACCTGTACTGTGTATGGTCTATACACATCATACTGGTCTGTGTTCTACAGGGGGACGTGTGTATGGTACCGGTCTGTGTTCTACAGGGGGACGTGTGTATGGTACCGGTCTGTGTTCTATGGGGGACCTGTACTGCATGTGGTGAGCCTGGTCTATACCGGTCTGTGTTCTATAGGGGAGCCTGTACTGCATGTGGTGAGCCTGTCACTGTCTATACACATCATACTGGTCTGTGTTCTATAGGGGGGACCTGTACTGCATGTATGGTACACGGTCTGTGTTCTACAGGGGGGGCGTGTGTATGGTACCGGTCTGTGTTCTACAGGGGGGCGTGTGTATGGTACCGGTCTGTGTTCTATAGGGGGAGACCTGTACTGCATGTGGTGAGCCTCGTCACTGTCTATACACATCATACTGGTCTGTGTTCTATAGGGGGTACTGCATGTGGTGAGCCTCGTCACTGTCTATACACATCATACTGGTCTGTGTTCTACAGGGGGACGTGTGTATGGTACCGGTCTGTGTTCTATAGGGGAGACCTGTACTGCATGTGGTGAGCCTCGTCACTGTCTATACACATCATACTGGTCTGTGTTCTATAGGGGGGACGTGTGTGGGTGAGCCTCGTCACTGTCTATACACATCATACTGGTCTGTGTTCTACAGGGGGGGCGTGTGTATGGTACCGGTCTGTGTTCTACAGGGGGCGTGTGTATGGTACCGGTCTGTGTTCTACAGGGGGCGTGTGTATGGTACCGGTCTGTGTTCTATAGGGGACCTGTACTGCATGTGGTGAGACACATCATACTGGTCTGTGTTCTACAGGGGGACGTGTGTATGGTACCGGTCTGTGTTCTACAGGGGGACGTGTGTATGGTACCGGTCTGTGTTCTACAGGGGGCGTGTGCATGGTACCGGTCTGTGTCTACAGGGGGACGTGGTCTGTGTTCTACAGGGGGACGTGTGTATGGTACCGGTCTGTGTTCTATAGGGGGACGTGTGTATGGTACCGGTCTGTGTTCTATGGGGGCGTGTGTATGGTACCTCTGTGTTCTACAGGGGCGTGTGTATACCGGTCTGTGTTCTACAGGGGAGACCTGTACTGCATGTGGTGAGCCTCGTCACTGTCTATACACATCATACTGGTCTGTGTTCTACAGGGGGCGTGTGTATGGTACGGTCTGTGTTCTACAGGGGGTGTATGGTACCGGTCTGTGTTCTACAGGGGGACGTGTGTATGGTACCGGTCTGTGTTCTACAGGGGGACGTGTGTATGGTACCGGTCTGTGTTCTACAGGGGGGACCTGTACTGCATGTGTGAGCCTACTGTCTATACACATCATACTGGTCTGTGTTCTATAGGGGGACGTGTGTATGGTACCGGTCTGTGTTCTACAGGGGGACGTGTGTATGGTACCGGTCTGTGTTCTATAGGGGGAGACCTGTACTGCATGTGGTGAGCCTCGTCACTGTCTATACACATCATACTGGTCTGTGTTCTACAGGGGGACGTGTGTATGGTACCGGTCTGTGTTCTACAGGGGGCGTGTGTATGGTACCGGTCTGTGTTCTACAGGGGGACGTGTGTATGGTACCGGTCTGTGTTCTACAGGGGGGACGTGTGTATGGTACCGGTCTGTGTTCTACAGGGGGACGTGTGGTACCGGTCTGTGTTCTACGGGGTGGTATGGTACGGTCTGTGTTCTATGGGGGGCGTGTGTATGGTACCGGTCTGTGTTCTACAGGGGGACGTGTGTATGGTACCGGTCTGTGTTCTACAGGGGGGCGTGTGTATGGTACCGGTCTGTGTTCTACAGGGGGGACGTGTGTATGGTACCGGTCTGTGTTCTACAGGGGGGCGTGTGTATGGTACCGGTCTGTGTTCTACAGGGGGACGTGTGTATGGTACCGGTCTGTGTTCTACAGGGGGGGGGCGTGTGTATGGTACCGGTCTGTGTTCTACAGGGGGACGTGTGTATGGTACCGGTCTGTGTTCTACAGGGGGGACGTGTGTATGGTACCGGTCTGTGTTCTACAGGGGGGCGTGTGTATGGTACCGGTCTGTGTTCTACAGGGGGACGTGTGTATGGTACCGGTCTGTGTTCTACAGGGGGAGTGTGTATGGTACCGGTCTGTGTTCTACAGGGGGGACGTGTGTATGGTACCGGTCTGTGTTCTACAGGGGGGCGTGTGTATGGTACCGGTCTGTGTTCTACAGGGGGACGTGTGTATGGTACCGGTCTGTGTTCTACAGGGGGGCGTGTGTATGTCTACATCATACTGGTCTGTGTTCTACAGGGGGGACGTGTGTATGGTACCGGTCTGTGTTCTACAGGGGGGACGTGTGTATGGTACCGGTCTGTGTTCTACGTGTGTATGGTACCGGTCTGTGTTCTATAGGGGCGTGTGTATGGTACCGGTCTGTGTTCTACAGGGGGACGTGTGTATGGTACCGGTCTGTGTTCTACAGGGGGCGTGTGTATGGTACCGGTCTGTGTTCTACAGGGGGACGTGTGTATGGTACCGGTCTGTGTTCTACAGGGGGCGTGTGTATGGTACCGGTCTGTGTTCTACAGGGGGGACGTGTGTATGGTACCGGTCTGTGTTCTACAGGGGGACGTGTGTATGGTACCGGTCTGTGTTCTACAGGGGGACGTGTGTATGGTACCGGTCTGTGTTCTACAGGGGGGGGTGTGTATGGTACCGGTCTGTGTTCTATATCGGGCGTGTGTATGGTACCGGTCTGTGTTCTACATCGGGGGTGTGTGTATGGTACCGGTCTGTGTTCTACATCGGGGGGACGTGCATGTATGGTACCGGTCTGTGTTCTACAGGGGGGCGTGTGTATGGTACCGGTCTGTGTTCTACAGGGGGGGCGTGTGTATGGTACCGGTCTGTGTTCTACAGGGGGGCGTGTGTATGGTACCGGTCTGTGTTCTACATCGGGGGCGTGTGTATGGTACCGGTCTGTGTTCTACAGGGGGCGTGTGTATGGTACCGGTCTGTGTTCTACAGGGGGGGCGTGTGTATGGTACCGGTCTGTGTTCTACAGGGGGGGCGTGTGTATGGTACCGGTCTGTGTTCTACAGGGGGCGTGTGTATGGTACCGGTCTGTGTTCTACAGGGGGCGTGTGTATGGTACCGGTCTGTGTTCTACAGGGGGACGTGTGTATGGTACCGGTCTGTGTTCTACAGGGGGACGTGTGTATGGTACCGGTCTGTGTTCTACAGGGGGACGTGTGTATGGTACCGGTCTGTGTTCTACAGGGGGACGTGTGTATGGTACCGGTCTGTGTTCTACAGGGGGACGTGTGTATGGTACCGGTCTGTGTTCTACAGGGGGCGTGTGTATGGTACCGGTCTGTGTTCTACAGGGGGACGTGTGTATGGTACCGGTCTGTGTTCTACAGGGGGACGTGTGTATGGTACCGGTCTGTGTTCTACAGGGGGACGTGTGTATGGTACCGGTCTGTGTTCTACAGGGGGACGTGTGTATGGTACCGGTCTGTGTTCTACAGGGGGACGTGTGTATGGTACCGGTCTGTGTTCTACAGGGACGTGTGTATGGTACCGGTCTGTGTTCTACAGGGGGGGACGTGTGTATGGTACCGGTCTGTGTTCTACAGGGGGACGTGTGTATGGTACCGGTCTGTGTTCTACAGGGGGGACGTGTGTATGGTACCGGTCTGTGTTCTACAGGGGGACGTGTGTATGGTACCGGTCTGTGTTCTACAGGGGGACGTGTGTATGGTACCGGTCTGTGTTCTACAGGGGGACGTGTGTATGGTACCGGTCTGTGTTCTACAGGGGGGGACGTGTGTATGGTACCGGTCTGTGTTCTACAGGGGGGACGTGTGTATGGTACCGGTCTGTGTTC